>NW_019457680.1:0-533 GCF_002814215.2 Seriola lalandi dorsalis | reverse complement strand
TGCACTTGTGAATACCTCAAGGCTTCATACGTCAACACCTCCTCCACGGGCTGATTCAGGATTGGCTGCAGGGTTCTGGATCAAAAATAAAGCTTGGTATGTTTACCTATAAAACCATAACACCATATTAAATAAAATGCAAAATACAGTTTCAAAGAGGTTAGAAGAGTCGTCTAAATACCAAAGACACAAAATAATCAGACACTGTTTTGATTTAATTTGGATTCTTGTCTCAACACACTCGCACACACAACTTGTACGACCTGCTTCAGTGACCTGTGCGCCGGACTCACCTGAAAAAGTCCTGATTGGAGGAATGGATTTCTCGTACCGCCTCCCTCTGCTCCAAGGCCCGCCTCCGCACACAGGCGGGCAGAGCGGTCACGACGTCGTCGGTGAAATAGGCGGGGCAGGTGTAAGTGGTGGGCAGCACGTTGATGTAGGGGAGCCAATCAGAAGCCTCCCCTTGGTGCCGCTCACACACCAGGAAGACGCAGAGCGCCAACAGGGGAGAGAGGCGGCGTTTCCAGCTG
>NW_019457679.1:0-580 GCF_002814215.2 Seriola lalandi dorsalis | reverse complement strand
CTTGGCGCGAACTACTGCGCGGCCAGCTCAAGGGCGTAGTCGCCCTTGCGGCGCCCTTAGATGATGGGGCCGGACCGCCGGAGCGGGTTGATCTGGACATAGCCCAGGTACAGGCAGTAAGCGCGGACAAACCAGTCCTCTGGCGGCTTGGCCGCGGGCGCGGACAGGAGGCCGATGAGCTGGTGGTGGTACTGGCGCGTTGCGGCGTCGTCCACGTTCTTGGCCGCCTGCTCGAAGGTCATTCCGGCGACGCCCAGCCCCGCCCTGTCCGTGAAGGTGAAGTCCTTGACGGGCGCGAAGACTCCGTCGCGGTTGGGCCGGTTCCCGTGGAAGCCGGGGTACGGGCCGTTGCCCATTCCGAAGTGGCCCTCCTTCTGGTAGTCGCCGTGCTTCCCAAAGCCGGAGTGCATCTCGGGCGAGACCTCGCACGTCTCCTTTGTCTTGGAGATGCTCTTGGCCTTCTTCTTGCCCTTGTCGGTCTGGAAGCTAGCGAGCCCCTTCTTCCCGATGGCGCGAGGCGACGGCGTAATCGGTGCGTGGCGCGACGACATGAGAGATGGAGAGGGAGGCTGGATTGGGC
>NW_019457678.1:0-594 GCF_002814215.2 Seriola lalandi dorsalis | reverse complement strand
AAAAAAAAAAAACTTTCCTGACCTTTACGCTCAGGAAAATGTGGGACAGACTTGGAAATCCACGTGAACGAAAGCTGTTTCTCTTTTTTGGAAGACCAGTTGACGAGGATTTCACCCAACAACATCTGTATTGTAAGCAGAGAGCGAAACAGATGTGTTGAAATCTATGGCTTTCGAGTGCAAACACTCACTAATGACTTGAAATCTTGAGAGCGACCGGCCTCAAAACATTAAGAATGATATTATTTTTCACCCTGTAATGCTTTCAAATGGTGTTATATGTTCCCTAAATCCTACACACACACACACACACACACACACACACACACACACACACACACACACACACTTCAGATTGTGTGTGCAGAAGGCTGTCACTCAGTTCCTCGGTGATCCACAGGGGAATCTCAGATGTGAATTCCCGTCTTTCCCACAGGGATCTTTGTTTTTTTTTTTCTTACTGTCTTGTCATGTGTCAAATCCCAAACTCGTGTCTAAATCTGAGGCAGATCAGCGGAGACAGAGTTGTCATGTGGAGATAATTCCTCCCCAAAACCTTCTGAAAGGAAGCTCGTCATTAGCCGCTGATTATGG
>NW_019457677.1:0-604 GCF_002814215.2 Seriola lalandi dorsalis | reverse complement strand
ACAAAAATGTTTTTTTTGCCTAAATCACCCCCTCATGATGCTGGCCACCTCTGGTAAAATCGCCTGAATCCTCAGTTGAGGGGAACATGCAATTCTACCCCCGGTTGTATAATGGCCTATGTCAAAAGTGTGACTCTTTTGTTGAGTTTTTTGTGTTTCCTGAAAAACCTGAAAAAATGACTTAGGCCATTATTTTAAGAGGGTGTCGATATATAATAATATATCAGTCACAGGGGACATTTTACTGCAGAACGAGCACTTTTACTTTTATACTTTAACTACATTTTACTGTTACTTATATATGATTTTGAATGCAGGACTTTTATTTGTAATGGAGTATTTTGAAATTGTAGTATTTTACTTAAACCTGCAATAACTCTGGCCACTTGGGGGCAATAGAAACAAGTTGTGAACACAACATTGAAATATCATCCCCTTTTAAGTTGATATGGTGAAGTTGTTAGCAAACAGTTACTTATATACACATCCAGCAGATGCATGTCCACCTGATGAATCCAAGTCCAGTATTCCCTCTTTTAGCTCCGTTTTTAGTCTCCACCAGCTCCTGAGAGAAACATCTGGCTCTTTAGCAGCTAAATGCTCC
>NW_019457676.1:0-592 GCF_002814215.2 Seriola lalandi dorsalis | reverse complement strand
TTTTTTGAAATTTTTTGCCTTATTATACTATGATGTTTTCATGCCTCATTATACTATGACGTTTTTATGCCTTGCTATACTACGACGTTTTTATGACTTACCATACTATAATGCTTTTATTTCTTATTATAGCATGATGTTTTTATGACTTTTTATATCTTACTTTATCATGAAATTTTTATCACTTTTTATGCCTTACTATACTATGAAATTTTTTTGACATTTTTTTTTTGCCTTACTATACTATGACGTTTTTCTGACTTTTTTTGCCTTACTATACTATGACAATTTTATCACTTTTTATTCCTTACTATACTATGACATTTTTATGCCTTACAATGCTTTGACGTTTTTTTGCTTTAGTATACTGTGCCATTTTTATCACGTTTTATGCCTTACTATGCTATGACGTTTTTTTTGCTTTACTATACTATGCCATTTTTATCACTTTTTATGCCTTACTATACTATGAAATTTTCTTGACATTTTTTTTTGCCTTACTATACTATGACGTTTTTATGACTTTTTTTGCCTTACTATACTATGACATTTTTATCACTTTTTATGCCTTACTATACTATGAAATTTTTAT
>NW_019457675.1:0-665 GCF_002814215.2 Seriola lalandi dorsalis | reverse complement strand
TAACCATATGCTCCACAGGCTGCACCAGGAAGCGAAGCCACATAACCAGCGAGGACCATTTGATCCGAACACCTTCTGTGGCTGCAGACAACCAGCTGCTGGTCCTGTGGTCCAAACCCATCTGGACAACTTTTAAAAACCCTTGTAACTCCATTACACAGCCTCTGCCAAGACCACCTAATGACCACACACATACACACACTTACACACACACACACACTCACACACACACAAATCACTCTTCTTCCCATTTCCCAGTTCTTTGCACTCTCATCTGTTTGGTCACCCAGCCTTGCCTCAGTCCTATCTCTCTCTGTTTTTATCAGTCCGGTCAATGTGAAAGCTTAAGTCTTCTCTCCATTTAGAATCTCCACTATTTTAAACACTTGTGTCCTTGACACTGCTAAACCTACTGTTGTCCTGTGGAAGCCTGACAGATGTGTAATCTCCATGACATGTGCCTTCAGAGAACTTTTCACACTTTCACCCCTTGCTGTGCAAACACCTGGACCAACCACGAGGTGTTTCCAATGCAGAAATGAAGGGGGGTTATTGGAATTCACCAAGTGAGAGGGACTGCTATTGGGAACCAAACCGCAGAGACCAGGGTTGATTACACTGGTCCACTGGTAGGCTATTATCAGTCTTAGTCCAGTTTTAGTAAA
>NW_019457674.1:0-559 GCF_002814215.2 Seriola lalandi dorsalis | reverse complement strand
CACACACACACACACACACACACACACACACACACACACACACACACACACACACACACACACACAGCTGTTTGGACATGTATCTACAGGTTGATCAGTTTCTATTTCTGAGGATGCGAACTTAGCAACCACCATTAAATATATACTTTTAATGTGTGTATTTCTAAAGTTTCTTGACTTACTGTATTTCAACTGTTTTTTTATTATCTCACAAACGTGTCTCATGTAGATATAGTTGAAGATTATATTAAAACATGGGTCAAACCTGACACATTTTACATTTAGATAGAAACCAGTGACTCTTCTCTCTTTTCATTGGCAGATCTCTATTTCATTTAGGTTCCTTTTATGGATGTTTCAGTTAGTGTTAATATATGTCATTCTTTTTTCAGTTTAGCATGAACAGTTTTGGCAAAGTTCTGGCACAACATGAAGTCTTACTGGCAGGTGTGTTGGATGAAAAGTCCAGGATCACACTGTTATATGTAAGTATTGGGCTCCAGCTCCAGTTCAACAGCTGTACGGTACAGCTGTTCAAACTGAGGGCCTTAAAACCTCA
>NW_019457673.1:0-550 GCF_002814215.2 Seriola lalandi dorsalis | reverse complement strand
AATATTTAATTGTTTAAATTTTTATTTGACTTTTAACCTGTAACCTGTGTGTGTGGAGGGTCTGTGATGATAAATCATGCACCACTCTGACCATGATGTAAAAACCAACCACGTTAATCTGAGACCTCCACACACTGATCAAGTCCTCTGACAGGAAGTAGAGCAGCTTTGATCAGTGATCCAGCCTGTTCCTTCATGGAGTTCAATCACATTCATGATTGTGGTCAAAGCATATGAACCTGAAACCTGTTACAGAATCATGAGAAAGTTTCAGGGCGTCGCGGTAACCATAGTAACTCACTCACACACCTGTCTGCGTGCAGACGGCGCGAGAAGAGCATCGTGGGAAATAAATGACAATAACACTTATGGATATTTCTCACTTTTGTTTCTCTGTCTGTGTCTGTCTGCGTCTTATTACGCAGCGACCTTGAACTCACCACAGAGCAAAGTGATTTTACTGAGGGTCACATGATGGTGGTCACATGCTGTTAGGTGTACTGTGAGATTTATAAACATACGAGTGTGATAGGACCATATGACGGTGAAG
>NW_019457672.1:0-596 GCF_002814215.2 Seriola lalandi dorsalis | reverse complement strand
CTGTGAATGTGGCATTTCAGGAGGCCCCCCTTCAGGCTTCAGTCATCTTCAGATGAAACTAATCCAACTGACAAGAAAGACAAGGAGAAAGGACTGCCAATGTGTGTCTCTCTGTACGCACGTTTGTGGACATGTGATTTTTTTTTTTTTTTTGTTCAAGTCTGGCACCGCTGAATGACTTTGATCTGAATTCCACTGTTTTATCGATGATGTGACATGATCGCACCGCTCATTGGTCTAAACACATGTATTAACTCCACGTATCACAAGATACTTCATTAAGGAAAAGTGTCACATTTCCAACCGGAACGCTTCCTGCATATAATACAATTTCAACATGCGTTTGAACTGCAATTTTGAATTGATTAGCAATTTGACTTGGATTAAATATGTAAAGTTTATGTTACTGTAAATCTGTCATTGTAAGGATTTGATTTGCCTATCAAACAAAAACATCAGAAAAGGAAATCTGGCCCATGAATAGTTGATAGTTGTTGAGGCCAGGGGAGAATGAGCCAAATCAAGCGAGACCTTCACTGAAGGAGAAAAGTGTGAGCTGATTGTGGCGAGGGGCAAGCTCTCCGAAAGGAAGCACA
>NW_019457670.1:0-550 GCF_002814215.2 Seriola lalandi dorsalis | reverse complement strand
TTTCATGTTCTTGTCAAATTGTACGTGACTCAAAGCCGGCGCTGGAAGGCCTTTAAAATTTGGTCAAAGCAGAAAGTCAGACAACACTTCGACTGAATGATATTACAAACTCTCATTTTAAGCATTTATTATACATTTATCTACCATTTCACTCATATGTTGCTCTATTTTTTGTGAACCTAAGACTTTGGTGAACACATTTCAACTCATTCACATCAGTAAAATTTATTTTCACAAGAAAAACTGGGCTTCAGTTTTTCAGCATTTAGGCCAAATGATCTTTTTGCACACTGCTGGTCAAAAAGCGGCGTCATTACAGAAAGAGCTGAGATACTTCTGAAAATGATTACATAAACACTTTGGCACAATGTGATAGGCAAACTTTTATAAGGTGAATTTAAGAAATAATGTAGAATAAGAACCCCCCCAGACCTCAGAGGGTTAATCACACACTGAGCTGAACGACAGAGAAATGACTGAAGCATCTAAACTGAGCACAGCTCTGTGTGTGTACATGTATCTTCATGTATAACTTCTTCTTCTCTGACTC
>NW_019457669.1:0-579 GCF_002814215.2 Seriola lalandi dorsalis | reverse complement strand
ACCCCCTCATGATGCTGGCCACCTCTGGTAAAATCGCCTGAATCCTCAGTTGAGGGGAACATGCAATTCTACCCCCGGTTGTATAATGGCCTATGTCAAAAGTGTGACTCTTTTGTTGAGTTTTTTGTGTTTCCTGAAAAACCTGAAAAAATGACTTAGGCCATTATTTTAAGAGGGTGTCGATATTCTGTGCACGAATGCCTTGTGCCGCTCATGGTCCACTCAAGGTTCTGATCTGAGTCACAGTTTTTCCAGAAATAGCAGTTTTTTGAGAGGCTCGCCAAGCCAAAATCTCACTCAGCCCTGTGTCAGCTCTGTGTCTTCCAGCTAGACACAGCTGAGTGTTATTCCTCATTAACACAGCCACACATACACACACACTACTAGTGCAGTATCTGGACAGAAATAAACAAAGCTGATTGTTATTGGCTAATTAGACTCATTAACTCTTTTTTTGTGAGGTCATATTGGCCGGTCAAGTCAACTTCAAAGGGGTTTTTGAGGGTTAAGCTTGGGCAGTTCCTTACACCACACACACACACACACACACACACACACACACACACACACACACAGAAA
>NW_019457668.1:0-636 GCF_002814215.2 Seriola lalandi dorsalis | reverse complement strand
TGGCAAAATGTCTGAGCTCTGGTTTTATCTTCTTCACAGTTTCTTAAGGAGGTGAAGAAAAGTGTACAGCACAACAATAGAAACTGTTCCTGAATGCATCCTTGTTTAGATAGATAGATAGATAGAAAGATACTTCATTTATCCCCAATTATTAAATATTCAATTTAATATAATTATTTAGAAGTGTTACAATAAGATTCTGGGTTAAACACGTCTGAACCAAAAAAAATCTGCTTGGTCTGTTTTGTTGGTGTGTCAGAAATTCGCTGTTATCTCCTGTTTCTTTTATTTGTTTCTATTTTGTTTTCTGAGTAGCAGCAAGTTGAATGCTATTTTAGGACCACTGGTGGAGCATGGTTACAGATACCAGCTCTTCAAGTAACACATCTGGTTAGATTCAACTAAATTCAGCTACAGCATCCTGTGTGCACTGTGCATGTGGAAAAAACATGCACAAGAGTAGGATACAGTCCATGTTCTTTGAAAGCCACAAACATGCTTCTTTGTCTGTTAGTCTACGCACAGGTGATCTGTACTTGTGTAGATGTCAGCCAGCCTATACACATAATGTTAATGTGCATAATAGGAGGCAGTGTTGTATTTACACATTACAATATATATGGAATCATTTTTTTT
>NW_019457667.1:0-676 GCF_002814215.2 Seriola lalandi dorsalis | reverse complement strand
AAATGTCCTCCATGAGCTGTGTGTCACCGCTGTAACTGCTGATCAGCAGCCAGACGACTCCTGCACACACCTGTACCTCCTGTTTCCCTCTGCCCCTCCCTGACAGTTTCAACCTCTGCACACGAGTCAAACCTTTCACAGGTAAAACTCACCTTAACTTACTGCACAGTAAAGAAAGAAAAAGTTTCCCGGCTCGGTAGAGACATGTCCAGTCTGACTCTGGACTTTATGAAAGTTTTTACTTTCATAGTTTACATCAAAATCTTACATGATTTTAACTAAGGCTGCATGTTATGCAAAAAATAATAATATTGCGATAATTTTTGCAGATATTGCGATTTCAGTTGGAATTTTTTTTTTTTCTCCATTTAACAGAGGCTGTTTAAAGCGGCTCCTGACTCTCTCCTGCACACAGTCACTGTTTTATTCACCACGTTTATCAGTTGTCATAGTAACTTAATCTGTAACGCTTCCATACAGCAGACTGAAACGATGCTGTACTGTGTCATTTGTCAGACTGACTGACAGCTGCACTCCTCTTCCCTGACAACTGACAGGTGTGAGGGAAACATGATAATCTGATGGAGTGGATGTGTCTGTTGTTGTCAATCTGACATTTGAGCAAGAGAGAAGACCCGGCGAGGACTGTGACTGTCTTTTGAAATGATATTTTTGG
>NW_019457665.1:0-698 GCF_002814215.2 Seriola lalandi dorsalis | reverse complement strand
AACTCGAGCTCGCATATTAAACATAATTCATGAGCTGCAAAATTAACAGGAACTTGCGGCTCTAATAAGTGTAGTAAGGCAGCATCAAAGAATCCTGTGATCAATGACTGAGTGTAATGAATGTGTGGTGTCATTGGTGAAGCAGTATGCTGATTATTTCATTGTGTCTTTTTCATCTTTTGTAATAAACACCCCCAAAAAAAGTCAATTAACACTGTGCAAGTAGACATATTTCTCTACCATTTTTTGTGTCTTCGGAGAGGTAGTGTAGTTGCTGTGTCATTTTGTATCGGATGTGATACACACACACACACACACACACCGATAAACGATAGCAGTGATAGGATTTTCCCTGCTCTTCACTGTAAGCCTCTAATGCTGCAGAGACTGTTGTTGCTGTGCATTGATTGTCACAGGTTATTGTCCTGCTTGGACACACAGCCATTTAACCAGATTAAAAACCTATTATTTTTATTGCTACACTCATTAGACCTATTTTCAATTTATGCTCTGAGAGTATAGTAAACATTATCAGTGCAGTTAAGTTGACAGTACTTGCGCTGCAGTCTTTGCCTCATTCAGCTCTTGCCTTTGGGTTTATGCCTGAGCTTCTCCAGTAACTATAGGTTTACTATACATTTCCTTTTATTCTTTTAGGATTATCTCTCTCTAACTTACCTATCACATACTGATCTAGC
>NW_019457664.1:0-560 GCF_002814215.2 Seriola lalandi dorsalis | reverse complement strand
GCACCCCCTCCTTCACCGAGAAGTATTTCATAGTGAGTACACACACACACACACACACACACACACACACACACACACACACACACACACACAGAGAGAACTGAACAGAGGAGTGAGGTCATTACAGGTCACTAAAAAACATACATACGAATTATACAATGACAACCGGGGGGGGTCAACTATCTCTCCAGGGTCAAAGGGAAGTCAGTGCAGTGCAGACACCTGCGTCTGTGAACTGAGGTGTTCAGCACATGTATTATAATTCTTGAATTCCTAAGTGAAAACAAAAAGGGTGCCTGTTATAAAAACTAATGTTAAGGCTAAAAGACTAAACCAGCACATTAAATGAAATAATAAACTCTATATTGATGTATTGATGTTTCTCTATAACAAACACCCTCCATTGTCTCACTGCTCATGACCGAGCACCAGTGTTTGCTAACATTAGATCATATATGACATTTAATATTGGTAATGAAATGACAAGCTAACATTGGACAGGCACTATTAGCTAGCTGACATTGGTTAGCTAAACTGTAACGTAAGGCTAAAGCCAGAAA
>NW_019457663.1:0-664 GCF_002814215.2 Seriola lalandi dorsalis | reverse complement strand
TCTCTCTCTCAGCTCTCCTGGAAGGCTGGTGCCTTTCAGGAACCCAACTTGATTTTGTTTTGTTGTATATTGTGTTTGGTTAAGGCCTCAGTTCTTGTACAGTCGTTTAAGTTGGCTTTCATTTTCAAAGCACCCAACACCTACACTACACTACACTACTGACTTCACATTTTCTACTTTACTTAAGTTGAATTGATTTATCCTGAATAAATTTGGTTTCTTAAAATGGTTGCTGTGTGGACCTCCCTTCTTGGTTATGCTCCTAAATGTGCCGGACAAAACAGTATAATATGGTATAAAAACATCATAGTATAGTAAAGCATGAAAACAAAAAAAGTCATAGTATAAGAAGGCATAAAAACAACATAGTATAAGAAGACATAAAAATGTCATAGTATGGTAAGGCATAAAAGGTTATAAAAACGTTATAATATACTGAGGCACAAAAAAAAATGTCATTGTATAGTAAGGCATAAAAAAAAAACAGTATAGTGAGGCATAAAAATGTCATAGTATAGTAAGGCATAAAAACAAAAAAATGTCATAGTAAGGCATTAAAAATTTCAAAAAATGTCATAGTAAGGCATAAAAATTTCAAAAAATTTCATAGTATACTAAGGCATGAAAACAAAAAAAGGCATATTATAAGTAGGCATAAAAATTT
>NW_019457662.1:0-1545 GCF_002814215.2 Seriola lalandi dorsalis | reverse complement strand
AGACAGAGTTTCATATCACATGTAGCATGAGACTTTACTGGTGTTTAAGGAAGTTTCACTTCAACATTTAAACCTTCCAGTCGAGGCCAAAGAGGAAATATGGGTTTGACATGAAGCAGCGAGGAGAGGAAGAGCTGGAGCTGCAGAGTCCCGACTGAGAACAGCTGCTACTGGCTTCCTGCTGCAGCGTGAGAGCTGGAGCTCAGCCAGGGTTGGTGGTTGGTGGTTTGAAGGTCGTGTAAAGGTCGTTATTTCTCTGTGACATCACCGACTCCCTCTCTCCGACTCTGTCTCAGATCATTAAAAACATTAAAAACAAGATGATTTTTATTTGTGCTCCTGTTTTCCGTGGGTTACATGAACGTATATGTGCATACGTCCACTCAGCTGCACTGCCAGTAACTGGAAATAAAAACATGTCTCCTTTTGATTTGACGAGAGACTGAGTCGGACCTGAAGGAACCCGGTCCTCCGTGTGTTCGGACTGAAGACCAGTTTCCTATAAAACACTGAGGAGGGAAACAGTGTTTGTGTCTCAGAGCGTCGGAGAGGAAGAAGCTTGTAACAGACGCTGTGAGGTGAGCAGGGTCACGGACAGAGGAGGGCGTGCACGTTCACTTCCTGCAGCTCTTCTTGTGGATCATGTGACCTGGTGATCAGCAGGAGGGAAATGAAGCTGAGGACGTTCAGCTTTGACGTGGCTCTTTAACCTCTGCTGCAGCTCAACCAGCAAACCACATTAACCTGCTGTTCACACAGTCGTTCATCACAACACAGCACTGAACGGGCTCATTCTGCATCATCAACACCTTCACTATTTTTATTATACGACTGTTTGGAATTAGTGTCTGTGTAGAAACAGTGCAGGAGTTTCTGAGCTCTGCAGAGACTCCTGCACATTTCATCCAGGCTGCACTGACTTTGCTGGAGACTGAGTCACGGGGAAAGCAAAAGAACTGTGAAAGCACCTGCCAGAAAAGGCACTTGAACTTTAGAAATCAGGAACAGGATATAAAAGATATCCAAAGATTTGAGAGTCAGTCAGGCGTGTTCAAACTCTGATAAAGAAGTGGAAAACTGGGGTTCTGTTGACACCGAGCCACGGTCAGGTAGACTGCCAGGAAACTTGTCTGGGACGTGGTTGTTCGGTGAGTCGGTGGATGCCGTTGAGTTTATAAGGTGAGGATTGGACTTCACACAGTGCAGACATACGCTGGGTTTGTTCTCACTTCTGGAGACAATGAGAGAGAGAAACATCACATCTGCTCCGCCCTCTAAATGTGTGTCTCCTCACAGCTCACACTGAGAGAAAACTTTAAACTGTTGCCTGAACCATAAAGTTTCTAGATTAAAGTTTGTCTGTGTGAATCTCAGATTTAGAATAATCCGACCCGTCTGGACCGATGACGTCTCAGTGTCTCTGTGTGCTGGTGTCTGTCTCTGAAGCTGAGCGCTCGTCTCTTCACTAATAAAAACAACCCAGTGTCTTTAGATGAATAAAACTATGATTGAAAACACCATTCCCAGGATTCTTGGTAGAAGCTG
>NW_019457660.1:0-513 GCF_002814215.2 Seriola lalandi dorsalis | reverse complement strand
GGACAGGATAGTGGAGAGAGACAGGAAATGGGGAGGCAGAGAGAGGGGGAATGACATGCAGTAAAGGCCGTCCGATGCGGGACTCGAACCGGGGCCAACTGCAGCGAGGACTGTAGCCTCTACACATAGGGCGCCTGCTTACCACTACGCCACACGACGCCCCAAACACTAGGTTTTAATAATGTTTCCGTCAACTATCTCCCAATGTCAAGGTTTAAACAAAGGCAGTAACTGATATCATTAGAAGTTTTAACACAGCGTTAGGGGACACATTACAATGTGTGAGAGAAAGTAGGACATTATTTGTTTCTAATTTCCTCCAAAACGAATTGTTTTTTCGTATGTTTTTATATTTCCTTGTTGCTTGCAGGCTATGTGCTGCTTGTATCTAGCTCCTCACTCTCTCTGCCCATCTTGGTCACAACACTTTAAAAGCACTTTAAAGGATATCTTAATGGACTCATTTGAACACCAAAATTAAAATATTCAAGATATTTCTAACATTGTTTGGGC
>NW_019457659.1:0-607 GCF_002814215.2 Seriola lalandi dorsalis | reverse complement strand
TTTCCGATCGCAGCTTGGTTCAACGAGGTCTGTGGCAAACGAAGAGACGACAGAGGAAATGATCTTAAATACGAGAAACAACAGCGTCGAGACTCTTCCTGTGAGAAACGAGCCGCAGGTCGTCTGTCAGCAGCTTGTTATGACATCATAGTCAGGTTTTTGTTGCTAGGCGACATCTAGTGGCTGTAGTGATGATGACAGGAGCAAAAAGGGAAAAGTGTCGGTGACGTAGTTTAAAGAGAGACAGAGTCCACGTCAGGAGGAGGTGGTGGATGAATGTGACACAGGAGAGCCGTGTGTTCGATTCCCATGTGAAACCAGCAGTATGTATGTCGTAACCATGACGACAAAGAACGTCTAATGTTGAGGAAGTTACTTATTTTAATCCAAATCACCATCTTTTCCTGAACCTAACCGAGCCACGACAGTTATTATAGTAACCATGGCTGTCGGTACATTTATATTTATTAGTGTAACCATGACAACCAGAGTCCGGCACACCTGCCGCCATAGGGGCGCTATTTCAGGAGACGGTTGATGGTTGGAGGAGGAGTTGATTGCATCACACTCACCATGGAATAACTGCATGATGTCGACAGCTCACACC
>NW_019457658.1:0-528 GCF_002814215.2 Seriola lalandi dorsalis | reverse complement strand
CAGGACCAGGACCAGAGACCCACTGCAGGACCAGGACCAGAGACCTGCTGCAGGACCAGAGACCTGCTGCAGGACCAGGACCAGAGACCCACTGCAGGACCAGGACCAGAGACCTGCTGCAGGACCAGAGACCTGCTGCAGGCAGGGACACAGGAGGAGGGGCAAAGACTGACACTTACACATCATCTGAAGATAAATAAAATTGTCAAATGAATTTTCCATATGAACGAAATAAAAGTGAAAGTTGGTTGTGACTCAATTTGTAGGCAGAAGAAGAAGAAGAAGAAGACAGCATTGTGGGTGAAGAACAGTGAAAGAAGCGCCAAAGTGTTGGAAAGATACTAATCAAAACTTCCTGTCAGGACTTTCACAATAAAACCAGAGCAGAAACAGGACGCAGATCATGGACCTCTACATTCATCCACACACACATCACATGTATCACGTGTCTGCTGAGTTTGTAGTACAGTTGCTTGTTGTTGCAGCTGCAGTCAGTTACAGCTTCACGTTTATAATCTGTTCAGAATT
>NW_019457657.1:0-672 GCF_002814215.2 Seriola lalandi dorsalis | reverse complement strand
TTGGGAAAGTTCTTCAAAATGGGGAATAACTCACAGATGACTTTTGGCCTGTGTGAATCTATAATCAGCAACATAAAGCATTAATTTACTCAAACGCGCTAAAATAGTTCATTTCAAATTGCATTTGCCAACACAGCCTATAAAATGTATGAACTTCAACTGACAGTTTACTGAAATATGTTATAGTAGTAATGTTTTCCTCCTGTTTTCATCCCTCTTTTCTTCTCTTCTCTTTCCCCCCAGCTGATGGATAAAGAGTGCTACAGGGATATTGAGAAAATCAAGACTATTGGCAGCACATACATGGCTGCAGTAGGGCTGGTTCCTACAACTGCCTCCAAGGTACACATGCAGCGGCTATATTTAGATCCTTTATGAGTTTTGTTTGTGTGTGTGTGTGTGTGTGTGTGTGTGTTTGCAGCGTATTAGTGCGTTTTGAAACAGTTCAGAATGCACACAGCATTTTTGAGCGGCCTAGCATTTCCAGGTAGTCATTGTCTGGCTGTTGATATTTCCAACACTGTCACATTTCGCTCCACAAATCCTGTGTGAGGGATTACCAGCCCCCGTGGTGTCAGCATATTCTGCATTCATAAAGTTTATTTAAATACTGCAAAGCTGACTAACAAAAGAGCTCTTTCTGCAACTTTTTCTGCAGAACTTCTACGCAAA
>NW_019457655.1:0-583 GCF_002814215.2 Seriola lalandi dorsalis | reverse complement strand
GCTATAGGTTGGTTTGTTTTCATACACCCTGGTTGTGCACCACAGAAAGATTGTCTTTGTTTAGTTTACACTAAGTTATGGTCGGCGGCTTCCTGTGTTTCAGGTGGTAAGTCTAGAGTTGACAGATGAGAGTATTTACTTACCGTAAATCTCTGACTATTGAGCGCACCTGAATATAAGCCGCACCAGCTAAATTTTACAAGAAAATTAATTTTGTACATATATAGGCCACATTTGACTGTAAGCCGCAGGTTTTCATGTTGTAACATAAGATATTTACGTACAAATAAATGTCTTATTTGGTTTATGATTTGGCACCACCTGCTGTCCTTCCCTTTGTTTCTAGCCTCCTCTCTGTGTTCTCTTTGTGTTGTGAATATAATGACCATTAACATGTGAGGGAACATGTGACTTGTTATTTTCAATAATCATTTCATGCTTAAAGCTACAATGAGCAAGTTCAGGAAATCAAGCTGGTGCTAGCATGAGACTGTAAAGCAACTATCTCCGGAATTGCATGGATCGACTCACACTCCCGCCCCGACTGTCGCTGGGGCGGGGGCATAAAAAGTTACCTACTGTA
>NW_019457654.1:0-594 GCF_002814215.2 Seriola lalandi dorsalis | reverse complement strand
AAAAAAAAAAAGTCTTCTTACCCCTGACCTTTGACCTGTCCTTGTGTTTCCAGGCGGACTTGCGGTCGTCACTGGGAGACGCCGGTTACGTCGTGTTCGGGGTGATTCTGTTTGTCTGGGAGCTGCTGCCCACTTCGCTGGTCGTCTTCTTCTTCAGGGTCCGACGACCGCCTCAGGACAGGGTCAGTCCTCCTGGCAGGGTCACGTGACCTCTGACCTCTGCTGGGCTTTTCAGCAATTTAACACCTGAATGAACCTGCAGGATTTATGACATCACAGCTAGTGTGGTGTGGAAACTTAAATCCCGAAGGAGTGTTCAGTGAAGAAGAAATCTGGTGATCAACAGCTAAACCTGATCAATATTTACAGATTCAGGAGAAGGAGCTGATGTTTTATGAATAAGTTAAAGCTCCTCCAGTGTAAAGGTCTGTGTCCATGTGTAGTGTGATTATAGATCAGCTCTAGCTTCTATATTAATACTGTGAAAGTATCAAAGCCTCAGTCCACAGAGAAATGCACACAGCCTGTATTCAGAAACTGAGCCTTAAAACCAGCCGTCAGGACTTCTGGAACTTTGTGATGTCACAACAAAGC
>NW_019457653.1:0-648 GCF_002814215.2 Seriola lalandi dorsalis | reverse complement strand
TTGTTGTTGTTGTCATAGAAACGGTTGTTGTACGTTGCGCAGGAAGGGACGTAGCTATACAAACCAACTGCTAGCTTACATGATTTCAGCAATGCAATTCAGTGCAAACAGGAAAAGCCCTGGAGGGTATGTCTGGGTAACTTCCTGTCAGGGACTCCCCACGACCGCTTGGTCCGAAAATGCCAAATTATTACTCATATAACACGACTGCGTCATTTCAGAAATGACTGGACCGTGTCTGATTGTGAATGAATCATCTGCAAAATCAGCTTTAATCATCAGTCTGACCCTTTGACCTGAACAAACCTGAGAGGTTGAAGGAGAACCAGAGAGAGAGAGAGAGAGAGAGAGAGAGAGAGAGAGGGAAAGACTGAGACGACAGACCTCTGAGCAAAAACCGGTGCGAACGAGAGGGAGAGAGAGAGAGAGAGAGAGAGAGAGAGAGAGAGAGAGAGAGAGTGGTGATTGAGTGACGGTGCAGGGAGAGCATGCCTCCATTTAAACGCCGCCACAACCGCCAACCAGATGGGAGGGTTAATGAGGAGAAAGTCATGCCTGAACACGACGCTTCTGTGTTGGGCTGCACCAACAGGGAGCATCCGAAAGACCCAACGGGGGAGTGTGTGTGTGTGTGTGTGTGTGTGTGTG
>NW_019457652.1:0-580 GCF_002814215.2 Seriola lalandi dorsalis | reverse complement strand
AAGTGCTCAGCCAACACAGCCTGTATTCAGAAACTGAGCCTTAAAACCAGCCATCAGGGCTTCTGGAACTATGTGATGTCACACAAAGCAGTTTTTTTTAAGTAATATTTTGCATTGGAGCAAAAGCAAAACCAATGTTTAATTTCATGTTTTATGCCATTAATCTCATTTTTACTGTTTCCTGGCAACACATTAATTTATGAATGAAAAGGGCTGAAATCCACAGCAGGTCAAAAGGTATTTCCCTAATGAGGTACACTGGTTCATATTTTGTGGGTGTGTGAGTGTGTGTGTGTGTGTGTTTTGTACCCATGAGTGGTAATGACAACCGTGTCTTCTGCGACTTCTGCGACTACCGTTTTGGCTGCTCATTAGAGTGACAAATGTGCAACACCAACAATTGATTGTCGCTGTTTTATGTTTTTGTGTAATGTACATCAGCCTTATTCACTCTGCCCACTAAACTGTCCTAAAGTGAGGAAATGTGCCCATAACTATCAGCCGGCGCTGCTTTCAAAGACCTGGGATATTTTCTCAGCGCCTTCCCTCGCTCATGATGAGATAAAGAGAAAAAAAAAAA
>NW_019457651.1:0-571 GCF_002814215.2 Seriola lalandi dorsalis | reverse complement strand
ATACTATACTATGACTTTTTTATGCCTTACTATACTATGACGTTTTTATGCCTTATTATACTATGACGTTTTTGTGCCTTACTATACTATGACGTTTTTATGACTTTTTATGCCAAATTATAATATGACATTTTTATGCAAAACTATACTATGACTTTTTTATGCCTTAAAATACTATGACGTTTTACGACTTTTTATGCCATACTATACTATGACTTTTTTATGACTGTTAATGCCAACTATACTATAACGTTTTTATGCCTTACTATACAATGACGTTTTTATGAATTTTTATGCCAAACTATAATATGACTTTTTTATGCCTTACTATACTATGACGTTTTTATGCCTTTTTATGCCAAATTATAATATGACATTTTTATGCAAAACTATACTATGACGTTTTTATGCCTTAATATACTGTGATGTTTTACGACTTTTTATGCCATACTATACTATGAAATTTTTATGACTTTTAATGCCAACTATACTATGACGTTTTTATGACTTTTTATGCCAAACTATAATATGACTTTTTTATGCCTTACTATACTATGACGTTTTTATGACT
>NW_019457650.1:0-660 GCF_002814215.2 Seriola lalandi dorsalis | reverse complement strand
GTGCCTTCATGTGCTTTCCTTTACTCAGGTGATAATGCTGTTGGACCTCACAACGGTCCATTCATTCAGATCAGTACAAATTTCCAAGTCTGATGTCCCGTCAGTTACATTCACTGTAGGTCAGGTTCACTATTTGCTATCTTGAACGTTATTACAAAGGGACTTCTGCCCGTGAAGAAGCGCTCAGCTTCACTTCCTCCTGCAGTACTAACAGATAAAACCTGGTAAAATAACATGGTCATGTTTTATCTGAAATAAATGTAAATTCAAAGGTGACATTATGTTCTGAACATTAAAGTGAATACTATCTTTACTGTGTTGTCTTGTACCTAATTTGACAGAAATCAGACTCAGGATAATCCACTATTTTCTCTCTTGAATAATCCTTAACTGCCTGAAACAAAATGTAGTGGTTTTAATCTTCTCTTTCAAACAGGATGTACCTTCCTGTTGGACCCTGGCTCGTTGCGTTGTTCCCTGCAGGACTGAGCTGCCAGGATTTTAACAGTAAACCAAGAGGCATGACCACAGTGTGTTTCAGCTTCTTTAACTGGCTCCCAGTATTGATTTGAAGGTTTTATTGGTCCTTTAAGGTTCCTTCGTGGCCTTTCTCCTAGTTACATGATTAATCTCTTAGTACCATATGACCCAGTATGTAGT
>NW_019457649.1:0-534 GCF_002814215.2 Seriola lalandi dorsalis | reverse complement strand
CCATTTGAAACTCTTTGAGTTGTTTGTCTAATTGCTCTCATCAGTGAAAACCTTTGCACCTCCAGAACGCGATGCCTTAGGAACGACCTGCTTGCAAATCCCAGAGCTGGACATCCTTTGTTTCAAAACGGATCGTTGTTTGAACTGCGCTGATGTCATTTCCCTCAGGAGACCTGATTTCAGCACGAAAACACTGGGAGAGGAAGTGGTTCCCACGCCTCGGCCTTTCAATCGCTAATCCTCGTCAGACGGAGTGTGTGTGGTCTATTGTGTGAGAGAGAGAGTGCACATGTGTGAGTGTGCGTGTGTCTGTAGGAGGATGATGGTCCAACAGAAAACTAAGCTAGATTATGCTTCTTCAATCAAGTGATGAGGGGGTTTAACCACTGATGGCTCTTCATCTAATTTAGGTTTACTTCATTTCAGGCTTCCATTGAGCCCTTAAGTATATAAATAAATCAGTGAAAATGAGCTCTTCCTGTAATAATCTCTCTGAGATGCAAATACCATGTTGCTTTAAATCAACAATTCAAA
>NW_019457648.1:0-666 GCF_002814215.2 Seriola lalandi dorsalis | reverse complement strand
TAGGAAATTTAATTTCTTTACACAGAATGTTTCATCGTTTTGACTTAGATAATATCTCATAATCGAAATATTTTTACTCATAATTACTAAAATTTCAATGTTAAATTTCTCCTTCAAAAGTCACTTTCACTAAATATTGTTATTTTTTATCACTTTAACTTTTTTCTCTTCCTGGTATGTCTGGGCTTCCGTAGATTCCAGCTGCTGCGTTTAACATCTGTAAACAGGGTTTTCTGACACTTTGCACTGAAATCAAGATTTTTCTGTTTCCAGGAAGAAATTTGTCAAAATTTGATTCATCAACTGGAAAAAATGTTTAGAATCAGCGTCGGTCTGATCAAACATGTTGTGTGTGTGTGTGTGTGTGTGAGCGTGTGCGCGTGCATGTGTGTGTGTGTGTGTGTGTGTATGAGACGCCACTCTGTCAGCAGTATTGATTGGTGGATTCAGCAGCAGGTTTTTGAACAGCTGCCTGTTTTTTCCACTGACAGACTCTCACCTTCAAAAATTAATTCAAACCTTTTGATTCAGAATAAAGATTTTTATTAACTTATCAAAGTGTTAGTAGCACTTCCATGTTTTTATATGCATCTGATGGAGATATCCTACATCTGCTGCTTCAGTTCACACACTTCGGCAGGTTTGGTTTCTTTAAACACTTTTAGT
>NW_019457647.1:0-564 GCF_002814215.2 Seriola lalandi dorsalis | reverse complement strand
GATGCAGCCAGATGCTCGACCGAGCAGGCGCTCTGTTGGTGAGCTGTACAATCCTGTAATCAGTGCTCCAACTCCCTGGCAACCAACATAGAGGAAATAACACTAGGCTGTTATTGTCACACCTCGAAGTTGCACTTTCACCTCTGACTGCAGGTGAGAGAGTGAATTTTAGAGAGAGACGGGAGTAAAAACGTAAAGTAAAACAGCAGCTCGATGGATGAGATTTTCAACTGGAAGAAACAAGATTTTCATTTCATTTTAACTCTTATTTTCATCAGAATGCATTTGACCATACCGTCATCATTCTTCATGTGTATGTGTGTATGTACCTGCCAGGCCCAGGCTAATGCCCGTGCTGCTGTACTGAAAGAGCAACTAGAGAAGAAGAGGAGAGAGGCGTATGAGAGAGAGAAGAGAGCTTGGGAGGACCATGTAAGCTCTTTCGTCCTTTGTTCCTCCCTCACATTCCTTTGTCGTTACCATTACTCTGGCTTACTGGTACATAATGTAATCCTGGGTATTGTGTATTGTGGAAGATTGCAGCTCGGGGGGTGAAGGTTGGCA
>NW_019457646.1:0-732 GCF_002814215.2 Seriola lalandi dorsalis | reverse complement strand
TTTTTTTTTTTTTTCCTGCCTCCTCACTCCTCAAATTACCGAAGCAAACTCCCCGACGCAGCCGGGCTATCTTCTCTCGGTCGACTCCGACAAATAGAGGCTCATTTGGCATTTATAGCTAGGTGACCAGCCGAGGCCATTTCCACAGCGGAACCATAAGATGTCGATAGTTTGTACGTTTCTCATCGAGTAACGTCTCGACAGGAAGCGGGGCTCCGGAAGGGAATAATAACTGTGTACCGGGAGGTTTAAACGAAAATGTCCAACATTTTATAAACAGAATTATAGAAATACTGAGGTCATCAGTAAGTCCAGCTCTTACAGCAACCAATCACAAATAATGGTTTCTTCTATTTTTCTTCTATATATATATATATTTTTTTTTTAAATAATTGTCATATTTTTTTGTACATTTAATTTCCTGACATGAAAATCAAAATGCTGTTCTCATACCATCTAGAACAGATTCTGACGGAGAAACACTGAATCCTTTATTTACTTCCCTAAATAATAGAAATTAAAATATAACTAAAAATAAAAGATAACAGAATCAGCCAGAAAATATAGTTTAATAATTGTATAGTTTAAAATTAAAGAAAAATATAGATGGGTATTAATTATTTATTTATATTTAATAAATAAATTATATAATATTTATTTAATTTTTGGCTGTTTATGTCATTTTAAGGACAGCAGTTGTTCAGAGGTTTGATCTTGTGATTATGGGATCCA
>NW_019457645.1:0-498 GCF_002814215.2 Seriola lalandi dorsalis | reverse complement strand
ACAGCATCACAGGCAGCCCAGATTTTGATGCCATACCTTACTGGTTTTGAGGGCATATACTGCCTGAAAGGGCGGAGGCCTCTAAACCCCACAAGTCGTTCGTCCACAGTTACATTGGGCCCAGGGTTGTAAAGACGGGGAAGCTGGTCCACCCACTGGTCCTACACAGTGTGGATTGCTGCCAACTTGGCCCCCCGCCGTCTATCAGGTCTTGATTCCCGGTCGTCAAATTTGATGATTCTTGAGAATACATGGAAGCTCTTCAGAGACATTGTGGCTCTAAAAATCGTTCTCCCTGTCTCAGCATCTCACAGACTTTCAGTCGACTCCCCTTTTGACCTGTAGACACCAGCAAGGATGAGGATGCCAAAGTAGGCATGCAGAAGAATGATGTCCATCTCTTTCCACTGGTCACCGAAAACACGTCTCCCCTCGAGATTGGTCATATCCAGAATAATTTTCTGAATTGTGTCAGGAATCAGCAGCTCAAAGAATGAC
>NW_019457644.1:0-515 GCF_002814215.2 Seriola lalandi dorsalis | reverse complement strand
AGGCTGTCCAACCAAGCTCTAATGGTTGCCAGTTGTACACAAAAAGTTGGATTCTCTGGCTCCAACAAATACTGAGCAGTCAAACCAGACTCAGGCATAGAAAGTACCTGCAGAAACTTTTTTGGTCTGTTTTTCTGCGTTGTGTGATTTCAGCACGGTTACTTGTGTCTACTGCAAGTGGGGACAAACAAAAACTGGGATCAAGTAACTGTCAAGAAGCAAAGAAAAACAAAGCAAAAAAGACCAAAATATTTTTCATCCAAACAGCTGGCGAGGTCTGCTACAGCGATCATGTGCCAATCAATGACTTGTTTACTTCCTCAAATTGTGACTCAGGCTCAAAACACTCAGCTCAGTCTTGGACTGTTGCCTTCAAACAGCCAACAAGGGGCGTCGTGTGGCGTAGTGGTCTAAGCAGGCGCTCCATGTGTAGAGGCTACAGTCCTCGCTGCAGTTGGCCCCGGTTCGAGTCCCGCATCGGACGGCCTTTACTGCATGTCATTCCCCCTCTCTGC
>NW_019457643.1:0-558 GCF_002814215.2 Seriola lalandi dorsalis | reverse complement strand
ACACACACACACACACACACACACACACACACCTATAGTCACGTGGTCTGCAGACTCTTCAAAGCAGTGTGCAGCAGAGACGACCCAGCGATCAGAAACCAGAGTCCCTCCACAGAAACCATAACCATCAGACCTGTGGATCAGAACCTGAACACACACACACATTTGATTCAGTTCAGTCAGTCCTCCTCTGTCCCACTTTTACAGAAAGATCTCTATGAACCTAAGAGAGGCACCTGACGGTATAAGCCCCTTTAATCAGCCATTACTGACAACTAGAGCTGTCATCACATCACATTATCACCACACCAGTATCCTGGCCACAAGAATTCACAATAACAATATAATCGAATATCTATAGAAACTATAAACTAGAAAATGAATTTTCTGCTGAAAATGCGTGTGAATACTGAGAGCTGAAGTAGCTGAAGCAGCTGCTGAAGTAGATGAATCAATGGATGAAGATTAAAAGCAGAACTTGTAAACTAGATGTTGAATGTCCTGAAATAGTTGAAAAAGGCCTGAGTTGTTGATGGAAAGTGTAACAAACAGAACAAA
>NW_019457642.1:0-625 GCF_002814215.2 Seriola lalandi dorsalis | reverse complement strand
TTTACTGTGAATGATTATTTATTATACAAGTAGAAATGGAGTTGGTAACTCCACCGCTTACAAAATAAAATACAACAATATGAAAGACATTGTTTTTAAGATGAAGATGGATCCAGTGTTTCCTCTTAGACTCACCTGCATAAGAGGAACTCGCACTAATGTGTCTTGTCTGGAGGCTGCTGGGTTCCAATGTAAAGTGAAGCTGGTGAAGTGACCTTTACAACCAGTTCTAGCAGCAGTGCCCCAGTGGGACAACTGTTAATATTTAAAGGCCTCATTGTCCCTAAAAGACCCCAGGCCTCTGAGAGCGCTGCACCCCCTCCCCCGGGCTGTTCTCTACTAAATACATACTACTATTACACTCCTGCTAAGTGGAGTCCCAGCAGGACGTCCAGTCCTCAGCAGTGGGCAACCATGTCCATCCTCTACACTCTCACAACCCCCACGACTCTGGAAAACACAGGCACGGTTCTTCAGCTGCTCACACTCTGTCTCATTGAGTCTGATGTTGGTGGTTGTTCTGCACACATCAACAGTTAAATGACAGCATTACTGTTCAACATCCAATCATCATGCAATAAAGACAAGTGAACATTAAATTAACTTAACTCCCTCACATCAGTTC
>NW_019457641.1:0-623 GCF_002814215.2 Seriola lalandi dorsalis | reverse complement strand
CACACACACACACACACAATAAGTATAATCCCATCTAGGAGCAGGAGAAAGTTTTGTTGTTCTGAGGTAAACTCACCTGCTGTGGAGCAGCTCTCACTTCCTGGTTGATCACATGACCCTGGGACCGGAGCAGCTGACACCTCAGCTCTGTGGGAAATACAAAAACTCTCACTCTCTGTTGTTTTTGTTGCTCGTCCATCACTGTGGTCCAGACTGAGAAATCTACAACTAATCATCGTTCGCACCTTCTCCCTGTCCTGACGCTGTGACCCCTGACCCTGTGACCCCTGACCCTGTGACCCCTGACCCTGTGCCCCTATGAGGAGGAGGAAGTAGAAGTAGCTGATGATGAGGAGGAATGGGACAAACAGTTATCATGTCCAGAGACACAGAGTGAGAGTCCGTGAATCAGTTTCTGTTTGAGCTGAACTTTTGCTTTTGTACAAAAATAAAGTTGTAAATAATCTGAAGTATAAAATAAATCCAGCAGCTTCCAGGTGAGTGAATCTGAGTGACCTGGGTCTTTATTTTATTTTATTTTATTTATTTATTTTATTTTAATTAATTAATTTATTTTATTTTAATTTAATTTATTTTTTAATTTAATTTAAGTCCATATAAAT
>NW_019457640.1:0-534 GCF_002814215.2 Seriola lalandi dorsalis | reverse complement strand
CACACACTTTCTCTCTTATTACCTCCTCTCTTTTGCACACTCTCCTTCTCATTGTCCTTCACACAGACGTAATTGTCTCCTCTGTGAAGGACAGTGAGCTGTTACACTTAAAGTCGAGCGGACAGCCCAGTGGCAGGTGACATCATCCCCAGCAGCCGCACTGCTGCTCTCAGCAAATCTCCACATGAAGATGTGGTCTGTTTACTCTCCGGTCTGCAGAGACCTCTGGGAGTGGAGCTGTGTGTGTGTGTGTGTGTGTGTGTGTGTGTGCGTGCGTGCGTGCAGGCTTGTGTGCGCTTTGATTTTGGGCTGTGTGCGCATGAACAAAGGTTCCTCTGAATCTTTTTTCCCTCCTCTCTTTCTCAGCAGCAGCCAGGTTCACTGCTGTAGCTCTGCCTCTCTCTGTCTGCAAACACAAAAGAAGTAGAGCACAAACATTTCTGGATTCATACATTTAGTCAGATAGATTTCATATATAATGGATGAATTGAAACAAAACTGCAACAAAAAAAATACTATTTTGATAAATGAATA
>NW_019457639.1:0-626 GCF_002814215.2 Seriola lalandi dorsalis | reverse complement strand
TGCCATTCTTGAAACGCAGGATCGAGCAAAGATGATTGCATACGATGGGACTTGAAAGAGAGAAATCATATAGACCAAAGTGTTTTCTGAACTGGGCCCACACTCATTGTATGCCACACCACAGGATTATCAACTGATTTATTTTGGGGGAGAGGGAGTGAGGAGAATAGAAGGGTTTTTCACAGAAAAACTATGAAAACTATGAACGTGAGACCAAAATGCAATGCAGCATATATTGGCTGCCCAGTAATAAAAGCGAAAATTAGGCAACACCATGCCTCCAACATTTTTAGATCTTTGAAGGCAAAATGTATTAACTCGAGAGTGCTTGGCCTTCCATATGAAGGATGATATGGATGAATCTATGGAGTCAAAGAAGGACTTAGAGCTAACGATTAGATTGAAAAAGATATAAAAAATTAAGGGAGAATATTCATTTTGGCTGAATTAATTCGGCCCACCAGGGACATGGATAGGAGTGACCACTGCATCAGGCATTGTTTCACGTGACACTGTATTGTATTTACGACAGAATGGACCAAAGTGGTTCGGCTCTGCTAATATAGTAATGGTAGTAGAAGGTGTAATTGTAGCAGTAGCATGAGTATTTGTGAGTGTGTGTGAGC
>NW_019457638.1:0-652 GCF_002814215.2 Seriola lalandi dorsalis | reverse complement strand
CCTCCCCACAAGGGTAAATGTAAAATGTAGTGGAATCATTACATTGATTCCCAAAAGCTGTGAATGAATGACACCTGTGAAATGAGGTCTTTTGGTCATTGTGATCGCATTTTCTTTGACGTAGATATCATCCACCTGTACCGTTAAATAGATTCTAGTTTTTTTTTCTATGTACACTTTCCTCTCAACCTGTCATGTCACCTTCTGCTCTCAGTGGTTATAAACAAAACCCTAGAGGAGGGGTGTAAACTTGATTGAGTTTGCTTTCTAAGTGACTCTCACCAACACCCAGGCCTCATTGAAGCATTTACTTACCAGTCTAGAAGAATCGTTGCGAGTTCAACATCAAACTTCATTCCCGTTTACTCTTGTCTCACTTCTTTTCTCCTACTGAAGTTAGCATGCTAACCAGCTAGCCCCCGGTCTGTCTCGTCACTTTCCGATAGCGACTCACTGTAGCCTCCAACCAGCTCTGAATACAGGGTGCGGCTCAGAAGATGTATTATAACCAATTGTCTTGTAAACCCAATGTTGGCCGAAGCTCATGTCAAGCACCACCACCTGCTCCCGGCCAGAAACCCAGTTTAAAGTTATACAGTTTTAAACCGCTTTTTGACCGGAAAGGACTTAAAGCTCCAGGTACTCTTCTTCA
>NW_019457637.1:0-641 GCF_002814215.2 Seriola lalandi dorsalis | reverse complement strand
ATGACCTTGTGATGAGAACAGGGTCAGAGTTTGATGTCATTTGGCTCTTTGTATTGTTTCAAAGAAAAATCATCTGAAAGTGGGTAACAGCAGATCTCCTCGACCAACATCTCTTCAAAACAAGAATCCATTTTGTTTTCTGGAGCAGTCGGGACACTTTAGATCCGTACACTCACAAGTTTTGATCTGAACTCGGACGTCCACTCAGGGGCCTGGTGGAGCACCTGCCATTTGGGTTCAGTCCTTGCTCTCTCGCTCTCTCTCTCTCTATCTCTCTGTCATTCCTGTCTCTACCTCTATTGCTGTCTCTGTAATAAGAAAGCCAAAAAGAAAAAAAAATAATAATTTGGAAGGAAATAACAGTGTTGCTCATAATCAGCCACCGCTCTCTAATAATTACACTGATGAAGAATGAGGTGAACATGTTGTGACCACAAACAAGAGCACGCACGCGTGAGCTAATTGTTTTTCTGAAGGAAATGAAAACTTCCCAAACGGGCTGCGAGGCTCCCTGCAGGCGGAGCGACCTCCAACCAGCGTGGAGCATCTCTCCGCCGTCTCTCCTCAGCTTATTCCTGCCCACACGGCGCCCACTGTGGCGAACACCACACCTCGCTCTCTGCTCACACACGCACACACAC
>NW_019457636.1:0-559 GCF_002814215.2 Seriola lalandi dorsalis | reverse complement strand
GGGGCAGCAGCAGTGCACTATATACTGTCTTTACGGGAGGCTTAAGGGGGTTTATAATATAGTCACTCCAAAATGCGCTAAAATGAGGCCCTTGGGGGCCCCAAGCATTTGCCTGATTTTCCTCCCCTGACAGTGCGTCTCTGCCCACACACAAAACCAAGACTGCAAGATCGCACAGCTGATTCGGTGACCAGGAGGGAGACACACTGTCAGTTTGTTCACACTTGCAACCGTACAACTTCAACCGTACAAGAGAAACCAGAAAACGCTGAACCTCAATCACACTTCCAATTGTTTCCAATTTATACCCAGGAATGAACGAGCGGTGTGATATCACAGGACAGGATGGACGACAAAGTTTGTGTTTGACCAATGGGAATAAACATTTTCACGAGTACAAGCCTGACTCTTCTAAATCAAGGCGATATCATTATAAAAAGACAAATTCAGCAATGCTCCTCTATGATGGAGACTTTGCTGACAGATAGAAAGCTCAGGCCTCACTGTGTCGAATACAGAATGAAAGCAAACAACTCATTTATGTCCTGACTGCTGTACA
>NW_019457635.1:0-534 GCF_002814215.2 Seriola lalandi dorsalis | reverse complement strand
AGGGAGACTTCAGTCCTTTGGTTTCTGATCATGTTTGAATTGTTTGCTACACAACATCTTTTTCCTTTAGGAAGTGACTAGTCTGATACCATATTATATCAAATATAAGCCCACCTTTATTTTAGAGAACAGACAGTTTCCCCAAGACACTGTTCAAAGGTGAGGTAGTCCTTTGTTGAAGCCTTTTCTCTCTTAGCAGTGATACATGAAAAACTTCCATTATACATGTAGAATATAAGATTGAACACTTGTGTCCAGAGGCCACTGTCTCATGATCTGTCCCAGCTGTGGAGGAGAAGTGTTTTTCTTTCTCTTCCTGACCCGAAGTTTCTCAGTGGCGGCCATGATAAGGAGCTTCAGTGCTTCCTGTCTTATCTCCTTTAGTGAAGGATGAGACTGTCCAACCACAGCTGCTCCTCCAACCTGAACCACCACCAACCCTCTGAACTAAGAGAGACCTTAGTTGTCATGGTTACAACAATAAACACGTAGACTGTACTGCAGGCGCACCTACCTTCATCGCCATGGTTACTA
>NW_019457634.1:0-650 GCF_002814215.2 Seriola lalandi dorsalis | reverse complement strand
TATAGCAAGGCATAAAAATGCCAAAAAACGTTATAGTATAGTAAGGCATAAAAATCCGAAAAAATGTGATAGTATAGTAAGGTATAAAACATCATACTATAGTAAAGCTTAAAAATGCAAAAAAAACGTCATAATATAGTAAGGGATAAAATGTCATAGTATAGTAAGGCATAAAAAGTTGAAATATAGTAAGTCATAAAAATGCAAAAAAAGCTCATAGTATAGTAAGGCATAAAACGTCATGGTATAATAAGGCGAAAAAAATGCCAAAAAACGTTATAGTATAGTAAGGCATAAAAATGCAAAAAAAGTTAAGTATTGTAAGGTATAAAAAGTTGAAATATAGTAAGTCATAAAAATGCAAAAAAAAGCTCATAGTATAGTAAGGCATGAAAGTTCCAAAAAACGTCATACTAAAATAAGGCAAAAAACATCATAGTATAGTAAGGCTTAAAAATGCAAAAAAAGCGTCATAATATAGTAAGGGATAAAATGTCATAGTATAGTAAGGCATAAAAAGTTGAAATATAGTAAGTCATAAAAATGCAAAAAAAAAAGTCATAGTATAGTAGGGTACAAAACGTCATAGTATAGTAAGGCATGAAAATGCCAAAAAACGTTATAGTATAGTAAGGCATAAAAATGCAAAA
>NW_019457633.1:0-534 GCF_002814215.2 Seriola lalandi dorsalis | reverse complement strand
ACAGCTCCAGATGTCCACCTCTGGACCTGCATAGAGCCTGACAGAGAGACGACAGGTAACAATGCTTCTTTAGTATTTATACATAAACATTTAATGAATTGTTTGAAATACACTGTGATGTACCTGAAAACAGATGTGTCTATTAAATCTATTAACTTTATGATTATATATAAATGTCTTGCAAGACAAATAACTGTAGTGCACAGCGTTCTGCTGATCTACAGGTGGCGGTAATGTGCCAGGAAACGATGCGGCAACAAAGACAGTGAAGAAGACATCAAACTAGGAAACATGGTTGTAAAACACACACAGTTTAAAATACTTATAAACTGGCTTTACAAATGTTTTATGAGGGAGGAAATGGATTGAAGAGGTTTTCTGGACATCAACACTGAAAGCTGCTTTTGTTCTGTCAGGTTGTTTTTCTGTTCGAGACCAAAAACTATTTTGTTCCTAAAGCCAAATAAATGATGGTGATTAAATAAGTAAATGTGATTAGTGCTGAAACAATTATGTGATCAAAAGAAAAATAAT
>NW_019457632.1:0-672 GCF_002814215.2 Seriola lalandi dorsalis | reverse complement strand
GTGTTAGTCTGGTGTTCCTAATAAAGTGCTCTGTGAGTATATTCACTTTCAAATTTAAAATAAAGTGTTCTACGTTGAATGTCATCCATATTTACATCTCATTCGTTGCCTGTGCAGTTTGTGTTGATCTGTACCTGTGACAGTCAGAGTTGTACCAGATAAACTGTTCCCCCATTCAAACCATTGTGTTTTGAATTTGAAGCGGTAATCAGCTGAATCTCTCTCTCTGACGTCAGTGATTCTCAGAGTGGAGCGTCCTCTCTCTGTTTCAAGGACCTGAACACGACCTGAGTACTGGGAGTCTTCACTAAGATCCACAGGGAGTCGACTACGTTCAGATCTGAACCAGAACTTTGATTCAATACTGTCCCTGTAACTGTTGTAAGTGCAAGAAATGTCGACTGATGATCCTCTGAGGACACAGATTCTTCTGTCTGTGTAAGTCACTTTGTTGCAGGATCGACCAGAGACACCTGGAAGAAAAAATTATTTTAGACCATTTTAAACCAGAGTTGTTGAGGGGTCACAGGTTCTGTGAGGATGTACTTTTATCCTTTTCCACTGTTGACACAACTTGCATCTTAGTTTAGCATGTTAGTATGTTAGCAAGGTAACATTTGCTAATTAGCACTAAACATGAAGCAGCTGAGGCTGAAGGAATTTTAAAGGTTG
>NW_019457631.1:0-576 GCF_002814215.2 Seriola lalandi dorsalis | reverse complement strand
CTGAAGCTCATTAAGCATAAACAGAAGTACAGGTTAAACCACACAGTTAAAGACTGAGTGCGAGAGGCTCCAAACCGCAGTAAGCAGCCCACAGCACAGACATCCAGTTCATTTAATAATCAGCCCCGTAATAGATACAGCAGAGAGGCCTGCACACATCTGCTCCTGCTGTTTGTGTCAACGACATTGCATCAGCCTGATATCTGCAGACTGATGGCTAGCCAGTGTTAGCTACCTGGCTATACTGCAGGAGCCAAAGACTGACTGAATAAGTTGGAGTCCACACGCTGCAACCCAGTGGTCTTCTTCATAGATGGGATTCATAGGTGATAGCTATAGAGCCAGTGAACCACCTCTGGAGACTCCTGCGATCACCAAAGTCCCCCTCTGCTTTATCAATATCGTCAGGTCAGCACTACAAAGATGTCCTTACAATCCCATCCAACCTCTTCGATGAATTAGAGAGGGTCAGAAATGGCAGAAATACGTAGAGGAGCGTAAGACGAAGAGTGACGAAGAGCCGGGAATGTGTACTTGAATCCCACCGAGGCCCCTGAGCTCATCAGCAGGAAGGGG
>NW_019457630.1:0-607 GCF_002814215.2 Seriola lalandi dorsalis | reverse complement strand
TGGACGCTATCAGTTGTAATAGAAGCTAAATAGTGAACCATTGTCTTGGAGTGTAAGTGTTGCCCAAGAGAATCAGAAAAGACTAGAAGGGAGAAAAGCCTTTTACAATAATGTGTAATTCTGAGAACAGGTCCAGGAACAGCTGTGACTTAAATTAAGCCCCCAGGTGCCCGACACTTTGGTTGGAGAACAGAAAATATCTGCTCGAGCTGAGCGACGTTATCAAGACCATCGTGGACCCTGTGAGACGTTAACAGAACCTTGTGTTGTTTGAGTCTGAAAGAAGTTTGACAGCTCTGCAGAATTACGGTCGAGCCCTCTTACTATATTTAGAGATTATAAAGAAAGAGAGAAAATGTCAGAAAAAGAGAGACGCTTGAAAGTGGAAAAAAAAGATACAGAAAGAAAAATCAATAGATAAAGTGCAAGAATATGTGAAAATATGAAACGTACTCAACCACATTTTCACCTTTAATCCACAAAATATGGTTTGTAAAACCAAGATTAAGCATTGCAGTTTTAGTAGAAAAAATAAAATCAGGAAAAGTAAATTTGATCAATGATGGAACAAAACACTTTCAAATAAATGCACAGTAGGAAGTAAAGT
>NW_019457629.1:0-657 GCF_002814215.2 Seriola lalandi dorsalis | reverse complement strand
TTTTTTTCTAAATTTAATGATTAAATAATTATAATATTATATTATGTTATATTAATATTTGTTAAATATAATTTATTTTATTCAGTTTTAAAAATTCTTGTCACTGTTTTTTTTGCAATTGTTTGATTGTGAACAAAGATTGATTGTGTTTGTTAATTTGAAGAATTATATAAATGTCAAAAACCGATCTGCTGGTATTAATATAGAGAGGAAAGAAAAAAATATGAATTTTAGTAGGTAAGAGCCAACAGAAAAATAGATATTTCCAATTGGACTGTGAAATTCCTATAGAACCAAATATATTTCCTATAAATATCCTATATGATAATCAGAAATGTAGAAGAAAGGACTTATTGACAAGGGTTAGTTTTGGTCTTTTTTAAGGTATTACAGTCAATGAGAGGCAAAACACTTGGTATTGCTGTCTTGCTTACCTGGTATTAAGTTGGTCAGCCAATGAGTGACCAGAGAGTTCACTGGCATCGTGATGGCCCAGCTCTGAATCAGTCCCTGTTGACGGAGACCAGGAATTAGTGGATGCCAGTTTAGTGTGCAAATCCAACAGTGGTTCGAGTGGTGAGAGAAGAAGTACTCCGATCCTTTACTACGGTGCATGTTGTAATACTACAATAATACACATAACGAGCAAACGCCTGG
>NW_019457628.1:0-627 GCF_002814215.2 Seriola lalandi dorsalis | reverse complement strand
ATCATCTCTGTATACAACTAAACTGCATGTTTGGTGGGAAACGTTATTCTGAATAGATTACATTTTCTATAAATGTAATGAGGACATGTTGTTAATTGACTTACTTGGCAAGTCCAAAATTGGTCACAGATAACTTATTTGTTTTCCACTAGAATATCAGATGTTTCAGTATAATTTCCACCTGAAGCGACTACAGAATTATAAAACTAGTCAGTTATGGTTTGGACGAAATCAGCATTGATTTGATTAAGCTGAGAAGAAACAACCTTGACTTAATTAAAATGTGTTAAAGGATTTAGTTGCAGGGTTAGGGTTTGCAACCTCACTGCATACCCCTCCCTTCACCCCTCCCTCTCCAAGCTTCAGTGGCCTTCAGGTAATTTGAAAAATGTTGCTCCTTTTCATGTTGTAAAAACATACAGGCCAATCCATATTCCCCTTTATGTACCATCTAATTAGTTAATGTACAAGATCATTTAAGAAGTGCATATAGAGTAATTTATTTCTAGGTCTCACCAGAATGCAAACTTGTTTTTCCCATTATTCCCTGTACTTCTTCCCTCCTTACTACTATTATTGATACCCAGTATGTACAATATATTTGCTCTTTAATTTGCCGGTTGTAAT
>NW_019457627.1:0-642 GCF_002814215.2 Seriola lalandi dorsalis | reverse complement strand
AGAAACATTACATGACATAAGATCTATGTTTGTATAGTTGTTCTGTGTCGCGGTCTTCCAGCAGAATACTGGATAATCAGAGTTAGTGACTGAGTCTGCCGCCGGTCTAACAGTTATTATGATGTTGCATAAAGGCCGAATACTTCTGAAAGCTCCCTTCTTCCAGAACATATCCTCAACACTGTAATATCACCAAGGGGTGGGCGCAAGAAAAGAAGGAAGCCTTAAACTGTGACATTTCTGAATGAAGTTTGGGACGTACCGGGGCCGCTCCTCTCAGTGTTTAAGTTCAGAGATTCATGTAAACTGCTGTAGTGAGACACTGACTGTCTGTTACGTCTATAATCAGATCGAGGTGAAGGCCAGGAAGAGCGGGTCTTACCTGTGAACCTACGTGCAGCCAGTCAGCCGGAGTGAAGAAGTGAAACTGAGTCTATTTAAAATGACTGTGACTAATTATCCCGTGACACTCTCCGTGTCCGCACATGCCCCAAACAGGTTGTTCCCTGCAGCTGTTCTTATTCATTGATTTTCTGGCAGCAGAATCGATCCATCCATTTAAACAAACTGTGGACCTGTTTCCCCCTCACTCTCACTCTGACCGTCACTGCGGTCTAAATAGAATAAGGACCGTGGTTCCCT
>NW_019457626.1:0-541 GCF_002814215.2 Seriola lalandi dorsalis | reverse complement strand
TTTTTTATATTTAGAAAAACATGGTGTGGGATGTTTTTATACAACAGCTTCACAAGTGGAATTTTGTAAAACCTACCACACTGATGTTGTCAATGTTAAATATTTAATCCCTAATGTACTAAGGACGCCTTCCATAGGTCTCATGAGAGAGAGCAGACCGTTAAAAAGAAACTCGTCTAAAACATAAACATGTTGTATAAGTCTAATTATTCCCTGCTAGTTTAAAAACCTGAACTGCAGTAAAACAGCTTGCGATGCTTCGTATGAACCCACCACACACACACACACACACACACACACACACACATACAAGCCATTCTCCAAACACAAAGGACGGATATGAATATGTAGATTTCTTTTTTCATCAGTGTGACAATCTGTCACTCAAGGCGTGTGCTAATCTGTGTGTGGTTGATGTATGTGTGTACACTGTTTACGTGTGTGTGTGTGTGTGTGTGTGCGCGTGTTTGTGAGTGTTCCACCTGTTGTAGAGGGCATGCGTAACAGAAATGGATCTTGCATGTATTTCATAGGCGAGAAG
>NW_019457625.1:0-572 GCF_002814215.2 Seriola lalandi dorsalis | reverse complement strand
TGTGTGTGTGTGTGTGTGTGTGTGTGTGTGTGTGTGCAGCACCATCTCTGACCTTGGCGGTGTCAGGCTGACCCGTGAGTAAAGGCTTCTCCTCCGTGATGGCGATCTCCTGCATTTCTGTTGTCATGGTGTCACTTCCTGTGCACATGAAAGAAAGCGGAGCATTAAGAATCTGTTGACTGCGGTGTCTGCGGCTGTTGCATTCATCTTATTTCTATTGTGATCCTCACACAAACACTTGACTCTGTAATGGGGGAAACAGCTGTGCAACACACACACACACACACACACACACACACGCACACGCACACAGAGGCTGAAATGTGGATGTATGCCTGTACACACCCAGTGATTAAATACTGTATGTAGCTGTTTCCCCTCTGGGACTTTGTTTGAGCTGTGGGACCTTATGAAAGTTAATTAGTGATTAGCTGCAGCAGAGATGAGCAGAAAAGGATTGTGGGACAGAGAGAGAAGGGGCTAGAAGAGAAGAGGAGGTGTCGATAAGTAGATGGACATTTTTATTTATTAGTAGACTGAACAGTGAGAAAAGAAAAAGGAAGATGGGGGGG
>NW_019457623.1:0-612 GCF_002814215.2 Seriola lalandi dorsalis | reverse complement strand
CTGCAGGTTTGGCCATAATGCAAAGATTGTCCATTTCCTGGGACCAGTGAAACCCTGGAGTTCCAGCAGCCAGGGGGATGATGGCCGCTCGCACGCCACGGAGCAGTTTGCGACTCTGTGGTGGAAGGAATACCTCAGTCACACAACACCGTCTACACCCGGGAAACAGCCCAGTCAAGACTGGAAGAAACCGCAGCAGGTACCAAGACCTATGTGATGTTAGAACTCCATGAGAAGCAAGTGAAAATTTACATTTTTTGGTGGAAATTTTTTGTTTGTGAAACATTATTTTTCTACATTTTCACAAAATTTTATTTTATTTCATTTTGTTTTAGAAATTTTTTGTTCTTGTTGAAATGATTGTGCTTGCTTCTCCAAGCTCATAGGTTCCTCCTGAACAGGTGAATATTTCTAAACATATATAAATATATAGTTCCTAAAATAACTGGTCACTGTAGTTTCTAACAGATGTCAGGACTCAAACAGGACAACAGTGCATTTGCTGGGGATTATTTTCAGTGGCAGATGAATCCACAGTCTATGCTGTAATGAGCATTTGGGCATGTTTATAGGATTTATATGATTTTAAGTGTAATCTTCAGCGGTGTCACT
>NW_019457622.1:0-596 GCF_002814215.2 Seriola lalandi dorsalis | reverse complement strand
AACTCAGACTGAAATACAGCTCTCACAAATGACTCAGAAATAATCAGCAGAAACAGAAACACAAAACGCAAAAATCTACGTGTCTCACTTTGCTCCAGCATTAGCTCCAAGGCCCTTATCTGTTTTGCCCCTCCCTCGATGTGCAGGTGTGAGGAAATGTTAAATGTCTAAAATCTTGCTACACTACAGAGAAGGAGGTAAAGAGAGCGATAAAGCAGGAGCAGACGGCTTCCTGGTGCTCTGATTGTAGCAATGTAACAAGTGTATGTGAGTGTGTGTGTGTGTGTGTGTGTGTTTGTGTGTGTTTGTGTGTGTATGTGGGTCAAATTGATCTAAAGGACATAAATGTGTGGGGGAATTGCAGCATGTGTACGCAAGGATTTCTTTTTCTTTCACATGTTCTACACAGGAATTGATAAAAGACTTTGGATTTTCAGGTTGAAAAAAATCTGTCTTTGTATTATTTTTCTTTTGATCCAATCACAACATAAAGGTTAAACAGTTTTATTATTATTTCTTTTTTTAATTTCTTTTTAGATGTAGATTTAGCAGAATATAAAAAAATCCAGTCTAATTTAAAGTTATTTTGGTTTAGA
>NW_019457621.1:0-539 GCF_002814215.2 Seriola lalandi dorsalis | reverse complement strand
CTCCCCCGACTCCTGTGATATAAAAAAGCTGAGTGACAGTGACAGAGAAATGCTGCCCAGCAACATTCAGACCCAAGCAAACGACAAACACCCGACACATCCGGTTATTTTACAGGAAACAACAGACTCTCATCTGTTTCTTTTATTCTGACACAGTGCCCCCCCCCATGCAAAGACTTCTCTATAAACATGCTGCTGTTTGGAAGAGACGTGTAGAAAAACTGATGATAGAAAAGTGAAAAAGATGAAGGCTGTAATCGGCGAGCAGGAAACATTCCCATGACAACACGTTTCTGACAGTTCAAACAATGTAAACACACACACGGACACACACACGGACACACACACGGACACACACACGGACACACACACGGACACACACACGGTCACACACACGGACACACACACGGACTCTGAGCTACTGATACCAGAGATCCACAGCAGTGAGTCACACTCCAGCTCAGCTGTTTAAAGCGCTGCTCCAGTCATTTTTAAAATATCTCAACAATGTTCAACATCATCATCATCATCATCATCAT
>NW_019457620.1:0-583 GCF_002814215.2 Seriola lalandi dorsalis | reverse complement strand
TTGACTCAGAGAAAGGGGGGACTTAACCCACTGTTTCCAGTTACTGTGTCTGTCTGCACAGTCAGGGTGGTCTGACCATGATGTTAGTCACTTTGTGGTCTCACAAACTGATAAATAAATATCAATATTTCTAATGCTGCAATGTATGCTGAAATACATAAAGTCTAATTAAAATCTAATGTCAAATGTATATACTCATCTGCTTCATCTGCTATCAATAATGCATGTAACATAACTGATCAGGACATGTCCTGGGTGGGTAGTGTTAGTCATTAGTGTTGTCACAATACCAATTTATGACTTCAATAAAATACCTGCCTAAATATCTTGATACCAATACTGAAACGATACCACGACAAAAACCTAAAACATTAGGTAAAGGAATGTAATAGATGACAGAACATGGAACTTTTTTTAATTAATATAAATTATGGTAATGTTTCAATACTTTAATATTTCAGTTTGATAGCCTTTGTACACTGTAAACTACTTTTGAGAGAGCCTGTTCTCATTAAATGTAATTTTTAAATCTAATTTGACTAGATAGAAAACTAGGAGGTGTATTGAGTCATTTGTGTTCAGT
>NW_019457619.1:0-616 GCF_002814215.2 Seriola lalandi dorsalis | reverse complement strand
AGCCCCATCAGCTTTTCACTCCTGCCGTCATGGGCTCACATTTAATACTCAAACATATTTATCTGCCTGATAATTCAGCCATTTTTAAGCAGTGGAAACGTGCAGAATTGTCACATTTCTTTATCGCAATATTTATTTGATTTATTTTAAGAAAATGATTCGATTTTAAGCCTGAATATGAGAGTAAATACTTGTTAAGACGTGTGTGAACACCAGCAAAAGAAAGACGGAGAGAAAAAGAAATAAAAAGAAACTGAGATGTGATGATTGACAGGAAGATTAAAAAAAAAAAAAAGAATGATTCTGCTGATTAAAAAACAATGAGGGGGAGTGAGAGGTAATAGAGTGTGGTGCTGAACGAAAAAACCCAATAAAAACCTTAACACGCACACACATATACACACACAGATTAGCAGCCTCTCAGGGAGGCTGATTGATAAAAGAACTGATGAACCCTGATCATTTAATCCCTCTCACACAGAAAACAGTAAAAGCACACAGAAACAGCTAATCCACCTCCACCCGCTTTCTGACTCTGCAACAGTGTTTATCCACTTGTTCATTTACTTGTTTTTGTTTTTCCAGAATCTGACAGAATTAAAGCTGGTGTGAGCAG
>NW_019457618.1:0-534 GCF_002814215.2 Seriola lalandi dorsalis | reverse complement strand
GATGTTGGTGATCAAACTACAAGTAAATCAGGATTCCTGTTGTATATATAATATGCTTTCAGGTTCTTCCTGCCCTGCTGGTGTACAAGGCGGGTGAGCTCCTGGGTAACTTCCTGTCTATCACCAAACACTTCACCGAAGACTTCTTCGCAACCGATGTGGAGGCGTTTCTCAACGAATATGGTCTCTTACCTGAGAAGGACTTCGCAGCATGTGCTGATGACGAGGATGAAGGAGGGGACGTGGAATAGAGGGAGAAGGGAGGAAGAGTAGTGGGGGGGGGGTACAAGCAGAGAAAGAAGAAAGAGGAGAAGGCAGAGCAAAGGACACCTGAAGACAGGAAGTGGGGGGCGACAGTGAAACATTATTTCAGTCAGGACACACACAAAGTAAAGAAAGCATATTGCATACAGACACAATGGACACACACTGAACATGGGTTGTATCTAGAAGCAGTTAGGTGTAAATCACATGGTGATTTGAAATAGACTTCCAATTAAAGACAACTTTACCAAAGTGCTCTCTGTCTGTGTC
>NW_019457617.1:0-594 GCF_002814215.2 Seriola lalandi dorsalis | reverse complement strand
AAAGACTTCGCGCTCACTAACCTAGCTTGTCCGCGCGCGCCAGTGCTAATCACATCATCATTTGTCACTGTTGGTTCTGGCCATTGGTTTACGTTTACGTTACTCTATGGTTCTGGCGCGTATTTTTCCCCTGTAGGTTGAATTGTTATTTTTACTCAGTAACGGATAGGATTTATAAAGTAACTAAGTACAATACTTGAGTCAAAAGGTACTCAAGTAAAATACAAAATACCGATTTTAAATTGTACTTAAAAAATACAAAATACACAAAAAAAGTATTCAACGTGAGTAAATGTATTTCGTTACTTTCCACCTCTGCATTTGTGGACATTGACATTCTGCAGTGTTGTGGAAATATTGTATTGTATTGAACTAATTCATAACAAAGAGTCACACCATGCAGCCTGGCACTAATTTTATGTATACAATATGAAATAACAGTGACTTAATTAATAAATATATTTAAATACAAGTAAAACTGAAAAGGCTTTGGTTGAAAGTGATAAGACTAGGGCTGTCCGAAACGATTATTTTTTAAACGATTAATCTAGCGATTATTTTTTCAATTATTCGACTAATCTAACGATTTTTTTT
>NW_019457616.1:0-586 GCF_002814215.2 Seriola lalandi dorsalis | reverse complement strand
AACTATAACGGTGCGTCGCTTTAAATGCTGCTACAGCAAGGAACTGTGGGACGGCATTTTCTCCTTTCCTCTTGTGAAGGAAGCTCCAGTGTTTCCTATGCTAAAGGAGATAAGATAGGAAGCACTGAAGCTCCTTTCCTCATCATTTAGAGAAGTGGAGCAGCTCTGATCATGATGCTGCTCAGATACTTCAGCTCAATTCACTCAGTTTCAACCTTCATAAGAAAGAAAGACTTTTCGACTGCAGACTGATTCTACCTGTGTTGAAAAACTGACTCTACATCCACCAAAAGACCTTGTTACAAGGAGGAAGAAACAAGGAGAGTATAAAACTGTTCCACAAGTGATACTGAAAGACCAAAGACACCTGTCACTACAGGCCTGATGAACTAATCAGACAGGTTCCCTGCCATGTTCAGGGTTTTACTAGTTAGTGCCACGGGTGCTCAGCTCCGAGGCATCTTTTAATATTCCTCATACTTATTATTATTCTTCCGCCAAATTTTACTCGTAACGCAGCTTTGAGAAAACCCCGGTAATATATACATCAAAACGTGCGTCTTGATCCCGAAAGAGGTGCTATGAC
>NW_019457615.1:0-584 GCF_002814215.2 Seriola lalandi dorsalis | reverse complement strand
TGTAAGTGAATCTGGAGTTATGGTAAAAATGCGTCTTTTACAGTGTGACACAGGGAAGGTCAAGTTCACCCTGAAACCATTTGTACAACAGAGACGATGATCCATCAGTGATACACACTGATGTGTAAACACATTTAAACAGTCATTGACTTGTGTGGAAGGAAGTGGAAGATACGAGTCTGTGCACAAAGTGTCTGGGGGAGAAGGTAACTACGACTCCCAGGGTGCATTTTGCCAAGAAACGTCCAATCACAGGTTGAAACTTTGATTGTTCTGTCTGTGATTCACTGTTATTTCTATATGTTTATATATAATCTGCTGATGTATGATACATGATGTATGATACATGATGTATGATACATGATGTATGATACATGATGTATGATGCATGATGTATGATACATGATGTATGATACATGATACATGATGTATGATACATGATGTATGATACATGATACATGATGTATGATACATGATGTATGATACATGATGTATGATACATGATGTATGATACATGATACATGATGTATGATACATGATGTATGATACATGATGTATGATACATGATGTATGATACATGATAC
>NW_019457614.1:0-712 GCF_002814215.2 Seriola lalandi dorsalis | reverse complement strand
TTTTTTTTTTAATGTACTCAGCTTTTCACAATACAAAAATAATGACTCATGTTCAGCTTTATATCAAAATGCTTTGCTGATGTCCCAAAAAATCCAGAGTGATAGAAAATGAACACGAGAGTCAGTTAAATGAGATTATCACGACAGAATATAAAACTGATGCATCTCCTTGAAATGCAAACAGATCACATCAAAAGTGCAAATGTGCTCAAGGACCATGTCGCAATAAATAAGAATATTTACATCCTCACAGTTTGAAACTCATACACACACACGCACACCAAACACACACACACACACACACACACACACACACACACACACACAGCTTGAGGTTCAGCTGCTGGGTAGGATTCGTGCCACACACAACAACAAAGGTGAAAGTTAAAAACCTCCCAGCAGCTGGGTGATACTGGTCCTACTGGTGGAGGAGGCTCAGCTGTAGGTCACTTGTGAACAGTGGTTAAAGTTCAGTGGTTGATTTTAAAGCTGCACTTAAATACAGATAAAAGGAAATAAAAACCAAAACATAGTCAGTCCAGGATTTTTAGTATAGAAGACAGTCCAGGTTTGACCCTGAAAGGTTACGCCACATAAACCTTTTGGATTCACAGCAGTTACAGCAGCTGCAATGAAAAGAAGCATCAAAACTTTTTAGAAACTTCTCTAGAGCTCAAACTATTGGTGGATTAATAGATTAGTTGATCGACAG
>NW_019457613.1:0-609 GCF_002814215.2 Seriola lalandi dorsalis | reverse complement strand
CATTTGGTTTAACAGGTTGAGGTCTGAGAGAACAAAGTCATAGCTGCCCTGTACCTCGTCTCCTGTAGTTCATGTAGTTACTCATTCATGTTCACTCACATCCATCTTATCTTTACCTTGTGCTTCCTCATGTGCAGACTGGCTGGTGGACCTCCTGATCTTCGCTGTTGTCTTCTGCATCAGAAGCTGCAGGTAGACGTTTATGTAAAAATACACACAATGTGTTTGAGCCATGAAGGTAAATCAATGATTTTAAAAATTCACAAGACCAGGAAACCAGTGGCTGTTCTTGAGACGTTAACCAGGCAGAGACCAGGTGATTGACAGTATTAACATGTCTTCAGGTCTGAGTGTGCACCTCAGACAACAGACCATTAAAACTACTGTCAAAGATCTGGGCAGACAGAAATACAAGTAAACACAACCTGTTGACATCACAGAGGCTGTGTTTGCCTTCACAGTTTCTATGTGTTATTATATTGTTTAGTCTCTCTCTCTTTCTGTCTCCCTCTCTAAATATTCTGTCTGTCCGTACATTTCTAATAGAACACAGCATCAATATATCTCCTCATAATTAAGATCACTGCAATAAGCTTCTCATGTAAGCAT
>NW_019457612.1:0-534 GCF_002814215.2 Seriola lalandi dorsalis | reverse complement strand
GTGTGTGTGTTGATGGTGTGGAAGCAGCTCTTCAGAGTTATGTTGACCTCTGCCCTTTGCTTGCCCAGGTGATGGTCCACAGTGCAGGGATTATGTCATCTCCCTGGGTGTGGTCAAGCCCCTGCTTTCATTCATCAACCCATCAATCCCCATTACCTTCCTCCGCAATGTTACCTGGGTCATTGTTAACCTCTGCCGCAACAAGGATCCACCACCACCAATGGAGACTGTGCAGGAGGTGGGTGGGTGTGCGTGTGTGCAGGCTTTCATGTGCCAGACAGATGGATGTTGCTTTGCAGTTGACTGTCGCTGCAGGCTGAGTCACAGAGAGTGTTTCAGTAGCCAAATCAGCATCAACACCCAGTGGAGTTTGTAACTATAAAGCTCTTCTGGCGCCATTTGAAGACCATTTGATGTCTGGTTTTGACAGCTATTCATTTGTGATTTTTTTTTTTTTTTTCTTTTGTCTTTTCACTGCACCCTGTTTTTGCCTTCATCTGATCCATCTATTCCTCTGCCTACATCCAACCCACT
>NW_019457611.1:0-534 GCF_002814215.2 Seriola lalandi dorsalis | reverse complement strand
TAAACTGTAGTTCTGAGAAAGCTGGGAAAATATGCATCATGTGACACGCTCGAAAGCTACAGAACATAAACAATGAAATGGACTTTGTGATCAGATTGTTTTCCCAAGTTATGAATATGTTATGAATTAAAAATGAAGCAAGAAGAATGTCGTCACAAGTCACATTAATGATCTGGGTTTTAACGTGAATCATCTGTTGAATTATTATTTAGGTCGTTGTAAGTTATTTATTATTTATTTTTATATTGGCCATTTTGGACTTCCATATTTTTTCCATTATTTTTAATATTTGTTGTCTGCTGATATAATAACATCTGCTTTAACAATGATTTAAGTTATGACTTTGGTTTAATAATTTTAATTTGATATAATTTATATTCATTTAGATTATAATTTCAACATACTTAGGGTTATGTGAATTTCATATTTCATGATGTTGACTAATTCTAACTGATTCTGAGTTTCATTTTTGTCATTTTATTTTATTGTATCATTTCCTTCCTTTCATGAGTGGTTTTTATTTTATTTTATTTT
>NW_019457610.1:0-633 GCF_002814215.2 Seriola lalandi dorsalis | reverse complement strand
ATGACGTTTTTATGCCTTACTATTTTATGAGGTGTTTTGGCATTTTTATGCCTTACTATACTATGACGTTTTTTGACATACTATACTATGATGTTTTTTTCACATTTTTATTTCTTACTATTTTATGACATTTCTTGACATACTATACTATGACGTTTTTATGCCTTACTATACTATGACGTTTTTTGACATACTATACGATGACGTTTTTTTTTGCACACTATACTATGACGTTTTTATGCCTTACTATTTTATGACGTTTTTTGACATACTGTACTATGAGGTTTTTTTGACCTTGTTATGCCTTACTATACTATGACGTTTTTTCAAATTATTTTGCCTTCCTATATTATAACACTTCTTGATATATTATACCTTACTATAATATGACGTTTTTGGCATTTTTATGCCTTACTATGACTTTACTAAGACTTTTTCTCATATTTTTATGCCTTACTATACCATGACATTTTTATACTTTACTATACTATGACATTTTTTATGCCTTACTAAGACATAGTAGTATAGTAGTAGTAGTAGTATAAGACATAAAACATTTCATACTATGTCAAAAAACTTAACAGGTGTTATGTGGTATTGCTGCTCTCTCTCTCCCTTCAGGTATATGTTCTC
>NW_019457609.1:0-589 GCF_002814215.2 Seriola lalandi dorsalis | reverse complement strand
ACACACACACACACACACACACACACACACACACACACACACACACCTGTATATACTAGATTAGACATTGTGGCCAGCCAGAGCAATTGGAATTCTGCAGCCCTCTGTGACGCCTTCTTCCACGGTCTGGCTGACTACATTAAGGACGGGCTGGTTTCCCATGACATTCCTTCTACATTGGACGCGGTGATCGAGCTGGCCAAACAGATTGATCTCCGTATCCAGGCCCGCAGATGAGAGAAGCAGCAGGGTGTCCCTCTTCGCCAGCCGTCTGTCCGTTCCCGAGGGGGCTCCACCAGTCCCTCATCCTCACCAGGGCAACAGAAGGGGTAGTCCAAGCCAATGCAGCTGGGCCGCACCTCTCTCACCCCAGAGGAACGGGAACGTCGTTGCCAGTCTAACCTGTGCATGTACTGCGGGCAGGCTGGTCACTTTGTCTCCCAAGTGCCCAGTAAAAGCCAAGGCTCACCAGTAACAGGGGGGATACTGGTGAGCCCAACAACTGTTAAACCTCAGCGCAAACAAAGACTACTGCTCCGAGCCCGGCTCATCCTTCCTGATGGCCCACATACCCTGGCCGCTCCTACAG
>NW_019457608.1:0-597 GCF_002814215.2 Seriola lalandi dorsalis | reverse complement strand
CTCCTCAGGTGTGTTGCTTACCGGGGAGAAGCACACAGTTTTTGACCGTCGCCGTTCAGAGCCCAATGTTTAAGCCTTTTGATTATTTTCATGTAAGTTATTGGTATAACGTATGTGAGTGAAGACCAAAGGCTGTTTTGTTACACGGTAAATAAATACATCATAATCGGAAGCACAAGTCGGATGTTTTGATTTATCTTATGGAGCCACCTCATGACGACGCGTCAATTACGCATCCCGGTAGCAGCCCCTCATTGTGGCTTAGGTTTATTTAGTTGAACCCAAGTCAGTACAGTAACAAACTAACTTTATTCATAAATCATAGAGACAAGCTGAGAACACCAGTTGGAAGTGTTGATGTGGAGCTTTCACCCATTTCATTTATGTCTTTTAGGTCGTAATAAATAAGAATCTGAAAGCTATTCATTTTCACTGACTTACAGATTCACATTGACTTTCACCGAAAAAAGGCACAAAAATGAGTGTGAATTAAATCTCCAGTCACAACTCTTTTAAGCGTAAGGACGGTTGAAAAAGCGCCAAACAAAAGGCAAAACATGGATGCAAGAAAGAAAATTAAAAGATTGAACTTAAAAC
>NW_019457607.1:0-534 GCF_002814215.2 Seriola lalandi dorsalis | reverse complement strand
CTGAGCAAGGACAAGAAACTTTGGAACCACTTTGGAAAGTAGAATATTTTACAGAGAATATTAAATCAGAAACATGATGCCGTTACAACACGCTATAGATGACTAATGTTATTGTTTATTTAATGATTTGACCAGCAAGCATGACTTACGTTTCCTTTAAGGGTTGGGCTTGTCTCCGTGCTGCTGGCTCCAGGGCTGGAGAGGGGGGACATCTCCTCTGCGGCCAGGAGACGAGCCATGTAGCTAGGGTAATCTAGCAGTGAAAGGCCCCTGGTGCTACTGGAGGTCTGGCTGACGTGGGCTGCAGGGACGCAGGGGATTGGGGGTGTGCAGGGGGCATCCTCATCACTGCTGCCCACTCTGCTGGAGCCTCTGCTGCTTGGGATGTTACCTGAGGCACAAACGCTCTGTGCTGGTGCTGGATCACCTGGAGAATGTTTTTCTCTTTATTCTCGGTGCTTTGGAAATCAGTGGCTTTTGGTTACGACAATCATTCACAGAAAAAAGTAAGAAAGACGCAGGAAGGTGCAAAGC
>NW_019457606.1:0-542 GCF_002814215.2 Seriola lalandi dorsalis | reverse complement strand
ATATATTGCTTTAAAAAATCCATATACTTTTATACTTTGACACAGTTCAGAGTTTTTAAACCTTTAACCACAATGATAAAACAATTTTTTTTACTCAATATTTCTTGAATCCCGCCCCCAAGACATATTCTAATAGCTGCACATCACACATGTACAGGTAACCTACATATCCTACCTTCAGGTCATATTTGCGGTGTACAGTGAGGCGATGGCTGAATACATTTCGGGTCACCACCATGTAGGTCTCCACCCCATCCACTGTTAGCCTGTACATGCCCAAGAACTGAGGGAGCAGTGTGTTGCCATGACATTCCACTATAAACTGGAGACAATCAAGGGAGGAGAGGAACAGGAAGTGTGGGAGTGAGGAATGAAATGTACAGTAATGAAAACTGATGGACATAACCCTGCTCTACAGTCATATCATTTCTACATCATTTACATGTGTGTGTGAGTCCAGATTCAAGTGAAAGAAACATATCGACACCCTCTTAAAATAATGGCCTAAGTCATTTTTTCAGGTTTTTCAGGAAACACAAAAA
>NW_019457605.1:0-560 GCF_002814215.2 Seriola lalandi dorsalis | reverse complement strand
TACTTCCCCTATGCAACCTTCACTGTGTCATTCACTGCAATTTTGGTCTATTTAATTACAGCCACAATTTGCTGCAGGAAATGATGACACTCAAAGGGGAGAACACATGTAGAGGAAAATGTACTGGAAAATAGCTGAACACACATCACCAAAATATTAAGTAATTAACAAATATTGTTAGCAGATTTTCACTTTCTGACCTGATGAAGTGAGCTCTGGAAGAAGGTCAGTGTTTACTTCCTCTGGGGCTCTAAGAAGCTTTTCACAGGCTATGAAATCTATTAAAGGGAGAGTCTGAGCAGCTGCGGGCAGCAGAAGTTGGGCTGTCCATGTTACAAAGCAGCCACAGCTGTTTTATTCTAACTCTTCTGCAAATTCACCCATGATACACACACACACACACACACACACACAATAATAAATGAAGCCAGGCACGCACACATTACACACTCAAACCTTTACACGCATGTGTACACTCGCAAACCTGTTCGCATGCACGCTGCTGAAGACTAAAGCACCCATTTTACGCCTAGGTGCACACACAGACGCACACACACACA
>NW_019457604.1:0-532 GCF_002814215.2 Seriola lalandi dorsalis | reverse complement strand
AGCAAAACAGAATAAAGACTCTGTGGGGGAAGTGAAGGCCTCACAGGGTGATGAGCATCACTCAGAGGCCAGGCAGTCAGAAGATGAAGAAAGACAGCCAACAGAGGAGGAAATAAAGGTGAACCTGAGGAAAAAGGTCAGTGGAGATTTGGTTATTTTCTGCTTAATCCATTTCATTTAGGAGGTGTAGTTTTTTTATACCTCAATTTATTAGTTTTTCTCAAATTATATTTGCGACTTGGTTGAAACCTTAAATTTTGATTAAATGTAAATCAAAATATCTCTCTTCCCAAAGAAAGAAAGAAAAAGAAAAAATTCCATTCACAAAAAGTAAAAACATCATTTATTATAAAGAGCATACACCACTTTTTCACTTGGAAAAAGCTTATTAAATCACTCTAGTTTTGTTGCAGGTAGTTTTATTGTCTTGTTTTTGTGTTTTGTAGATACATTTTTGATGAACATTGGCTGTAAATACTGAGTTCTCTGACAAACACATTGCATTTCGACTACTTCATAATAAAAGTCAACT
>NW_019457603.1:0-534 GCF_002814215.2 Seriola lalandi dorsalis | reverse complement strand
CTTAAAGCAGACAATGTGTTGAGGGTGTTGGCACAAATCCTGAGGAAGAGGAACTCCATCAGTTTTACACATCTTGACCACTTTGCATGTCATGAAAAGTACAATTTGGCCTATAAAAACATTAGCATAATGTCAGTATACTGTCTTCTGTGTTTCTGGATGACACATAGTAAAGTTTGAGAAAATAACCATGATGATGCCATGGTGATGTAATCAAGGTTATCTTGTTTTGGCTTGAAATATATTTCCTTGAGCTAAGAGTCTGAGTGTGTGGAGTTTGAAACACATGGGAATTTTCCAGGCAAGGGATAGCTAACAAAAAGATGCTATTGAGCTGCATTATGGGAATTGTAAGAGCCATCATTTTTGGACTTAGACTTAAACTAGAGCAAAAGTAAGGATATCTCAGCCTCTGTTGCTTCAGTTTTCATCAGGATTTAAAAAAATATGTGCCTCACAAGCCCTACAACTTTATCAAAGTGCAATACTTAATTAGTACCATCTCTTTAAACAGATTTATTCATGTTTTTTCCC
>NW_019457602.1:0-477 GCF_002814215.2 Seriola lalandi dorsalis | reverse complement strand
AAGACTAATATCTGACCTAATGAACAGCCGCAGACAGGGAAGGTTGAAGGGGTAAAAAACAACCTTTAAATCAAGACACAAGAAGCTCGTCGTGACTTTTATTTCAGCCCAGATTTACTTCATTTTTACATTTCTATATATGTTTTCACTCCTTCTCTCTCTGTTCTTCTCTTCCTTTTGCTCCTCCTCTTTTCTTTATTACTTCCTGTTTGTCTCAGAAATCTGTCAGTGGATGAAATGAGTATTTACTGAGTATTAAGATAAATTAATTTATTAAAATGGAAGAATCACATTAGAACAATAAAAAACACAGAATGAAATAAATCCTAAAGTATAAAGACGAACATGTCGGATAAAGAAGATGAAAACGAAATATAACAGTTTATTTATCATAATGTGCAGAGACAGTGAACATGTGAATCAGACTGAGTTAACTGGAGCCTGAGTCTAGAGGCAGTGATGTCACAGTGATGATGT
>NW_019457600.1:0-596 GCF_002814215.2 Seriola lalandi dorsalis | reverse complement strand
GATCATGTTCACAAAGCAGGATCGTCACAGTCATCACTGAAGAGACAAAGAAAAGAGCTAAAGATCAAACAGCCGCTATAGCTACTCTCATAGGCCAGAGTATCGTCTAGAAATATCACAACTGATGCAGAATAATACAACATTAGGCTTTTAAACGGCCTCATTAACTTCAATTGACCTTTATAACAACGTCAGATGAAGCAGAGACAAACTCAGTACTCACACAGTCTGCAGCAGAGAGCTGTGACCTCCATGTTGTCTTGCTGTTGTCTGTCTGAGCAGCAGTGTCTTCCTGTGTGGCTTATTTCTGCTTCTCATGCAGCACTAATTTTGTGTTTAAATCTGAAAACTGCTTCAACGCGACAGAGCTGCTGCAGCGGTAGAAATAGCCTCAGTGGTTAAGTTAGATATCAGTGGGTGGAACCATAGAACAAATGCGGACGTGCGCAGACAAAGGACCTCAGGTCAGTATATGAATAAATGTAGTCAGGTGGTAAACCTATAGTAAGTTAGATAAAGTTTCCCACTGATGTTTATAAAGAATATCCCTACATGAGTGAGTTCTTTGTTAATTTTATTTTTGAATGTTCATTTTA
>NW_019457599.1:0-528 GCF_002814215.2 Seriola lalandi dorsalis | reverse complement strand
TTGCTATCCTACAGATGATGACCACAGAGAGCGTGTTAGCTTGGCAATAACTGAATAATTAATTATTTAGCAGAAAACACAAATTACATAGGTATTTGATCGTAAACCAAAGTAATGGAGTATTTATAATTATCAACCTCAAGGTGGCGCTAGAAGAAAAGTCATTGGATCATTAAGGTCCATCATCTGGGAACCATGAACATCTGTATAAAAGTATTCAGCCAATCCATCCAGTAACCAGGGGTGGAAAAAGTACTGTTACTTAAAAGTTAACGTACTTTTACACAAGTAAAAGTAAAACTACTTGTTTAAAAGTACGTCAGTTAAAATTCTCCCTGAGTAAATGTTTCGGTGATTTAAGTAACGTGGTGTGGTTGTTGGTGCCAGACAGGCTGGTCTGGAGAAGAAGAACAAATTGTGCATCACAGGGGGGCGGGGCTAATACGGCTACCACTGAAAGTTGCACAATAATAGTATCAGATTAAGAAAGAGGGTTTCCAGTTATTTATATCTGTTATTTTATTTATA
>NW_019457598.1:0-535 GCF_002814215.2 Seriola lalandi dorsalis | reverse complement strand
TATAAAGCTGCTAAGCGTGTGTGTGTGTGTGTGTGTGTGTGTGTGTGTGTGTGTGTGTGTGTGTGTGTGTGTCCACACGCGCCAAGTGGACTCAGCAAGTTGAGGACATTGCATGCGTCTCTCCACAACAGTACTGAGTGAGTCCAGACTCCTGCCAAGCACAGACCCAGCCTTTTTGACCAGCTTGTCCAGTTTCTTTGTGTTCATGTATTTCACTGCAGATGTCAAAGGACCTGAGCTTCCTTCTGGTAGATGGCATTCATGTTCAGGGACCAGTCCAGTTTACTGTCCAGGTGCACACCTAGGTATTTATAAGTGTGCACCACCTCAATGTCCTTCCCTTCGAAACTGGAGGACAGAGTCTGACACAGCAGTCTGTACACACACACACAGTAGTACCTACCTGACCATCACACAGCAGCAGTCATAAATGCCGTGATAACCAGTGTCCCACCTCCAGCCCCAGTGTTTCTCAGTAACTTCAGTCAGACTTGTCTGTTTTGTCATCAGTCATCATGCTTGCTCTGCTCATGTG
>NW_019457597.1:0-519 GCF_002814215.2 Seriola lalandi dorsalis | reverse complement strand
AAAAATATAATAATAATAATAATAATAATAATAATAATAATAATAATAATAATAATAATATAAAAATACATATATAATAATATTTCATTACAAGATTTATGAGTTTATCTGTTGCCCCTATGTTTTCAGTTCATCATTACAGCATTAATTGCCTCTGTACCTCTGGACCTTTTTGTTTGTTGAATACTTGAAAAACACAGAGGAAAATCAGGCAGTAAATAAACAGTAGAGATGTTTTCCACTGTGAATGACTGCTGCGCTGCGGTTTCAAATGCTTTTAAAATCTGAACCCATTAGCCGCTATTCATTTGTGTCTGAAGAGCTGCTGACTTTTTTAAACTTTGCCAACGTCCACACACTGATGTAACTACTGCAATCAGTAACTAAACTGAAGAATATTATAACATATAATTGAATTTGTTTGACTAATAGGTAGGATGCATTATCATCAGGTCTTTAATTTTGTAATGATATTATACTACTAAAATCCAGGTAATAATCAGATGATAAAAACATAAA
>NW_019457596.1:0-585 GCF_002814215.2 Seriola lalandi dorsalis | reverse complement strand
GGTCTGTAAATCTGACGGTGGTGTTGGAGGGGTGAATCCAGGACCAGGCATGTTAGAAGAGGGAGTAGAGGAAGGGTGCCGAGGACGCACCGAGCTACGAACTCATCTCTTCAGAGAACGCCTCCTCTCCGAACAGCTCTGACACCCCGACCCGCCTAGCTACCACTTTCGGTTTACCTCATCTCCTTGCACTTCATCTTGTTGAATAGATTTTGTACTTAGTACTTACAAAAGGTCGCCCACTGCACTGAGGCTCCAGTGATGTCCCTCACTTGTGAATGAATCATCTGTTGATCCCGATCGCAGTGATGGCAGCCTTGATGTGGGAGAGAACCGCTCTCTAAACACACTTGGTGATGATGAAATTTAAAGATATAAGTGAATACCTCTCTGGTGTGCACAGGCCTTCAGTACTCATTGTCAACTCTGTCCAGGGTAGATCTGACCTGCTGTTGATGTAGTTTTATTATCTGGTTGTTCCCTGGTCATGCAGGAAAAGTTTTGACCTCTTGTTTATAACAGTCGCAGTGAGCAAAGAACTGGTTCAGTGTGTGGAAGAGAGTAGCCAGTGATTGTTCTTATCCC
>NW_019457595.1:0-664 GCF_002814215.2 Seriola lalandi dorsalis | reverse complement strand
TCTTATGTTTTGGGAGAAGCCTGTGTCATTTCCGGTCAAAAAAAACTTAAAAGTAACTTTAAGTCAAAATTTGCCAGGGGTATGAAAAATTTCAGGCTTGACTGTATATTCAAACATGACAAAGACTTTTACTGCACTGTTCTTTTTTCTTTTCTTTTATTTATATTCTTAAATTACATTCACAATGGCTTAAAAAACAGTCTTAAAAACTCTTCAACACCAAGATTGAAAGTTAAAATGAGCGCAGTGCAAAGACTGGATAAAATGTTGTGAATAGTTTCCATTGGGCAAAAAAAATGTTGCTGTATGTAAGAATTAATTTGTGCTTTCTTTTATTCTTGCAGCTTACATCATGTGCTGTGGTACAGTGGATGGATGGGCATCGGTTGCCTGTCGCCTCTTGAGGAACAAAGTGGTGTTACAAGATGAGACGGACTGTTCAGGACATCTTGCGCCAGTTACACAGTGAACCTTTTTAAGGCAATCTGCAGTCACTTATTTCTGCCCCATTAACCCCAAAACCATTCTGTTCAAAGGAATGCATTGTATTAAGAGTTGCTGTGTATTGGATAAACTTTAAATAAAGGGCTGATTTGTTTTAGCATTTGTAAGTGTCCTTGACTTTTAGTTTTAATTCATATATAAGTATTAGGTGAACATAAAT
>NW_019457593.1:0-557 GCF_002814215.2 Seriola lalandi dorsalis | reverse complement strand
AAAAAACATGTGCCTGTTCACATTGTGCTGCCCTGGTTGTTGTTGCTCAGACTCGTGTTCATATTTTTGCAACATGGCTGGAGGGATGGCAGGGTCGGTTGGTCAGTCCACTGCTTTGTCTCTCTCAACGACTACTGGATGACTTTGGTTGTTCTCTTTTGGGTTAACTGGACCCAGATGCAGACCACGACAGCAGAGCTCTTGCAATAAACCATTTTATTAAATAATACCAGCACAAAAGACTGAAGTGGTAAAACAGAAATCCAAACTGAGGAGGTAAGCCAAACAATGTCCATGAACAAAAGTCTAAACGTCAAAAAGTTCTGAAGCTCAAAATGAGGGGCACCTGAACAAGAAGCAACAGGGACCACTTGGGAAACCAAACTGGCACACAAGGAAATTCTAGGCAAAGTTGAGCAAAACAGACAATCTGACACCAACAACAGGGAGCACAGAGACTAAATACACACAAGGGAGGCAAGGATGATTGAACACAGGTGAAACACATTAGGGCGGGGCAGACAATCAACAAGGAGGGAAACAGGACAAAGACAGGA
>NW_019457592.1:0-643 GCF_002814215.2 Seriola lalandi dorsalis | reverse complement strand
TGAGGAGGTGAGGGCAGTGAGGAAGGGGAGGAGGAGGAGGAGGTGTGAACAGAATCAGGAAAATGGTGTTTTAATTACAAATTTCATTTTCTTCAGTTTAATGTCAGCCATGTTTTGTTTTTTTTTCACAGATATACAGCTTCCAGTTCATTCCAGTGTACTGTACAAGACTGGGACTAAAACCAGTAACTGGCTGGACCTGGCGTATCATCATTCAGTCTAGTGTCAGCTGGTTTCAGTCTACTGTCAGCTGGTTTCAGTCTAGAGTCGGCTGGTTTCAGTCTACTGTCAGCTGGTTTTATACTGTCATCTGGTTTCAGTCTAGTGTCAGCTGGTTTCAGTCTAGTGTCAGCTGGTTTCAGTGTAGTGTCAGCTGGTTTCAGTCTAGTGTCAGCTGGTTTCAGTCTAGAGTCGGCTGGTTTCAGTCTACTGTCAGCTGGTTTTATACTGTCATCTGGTTTCAGTCTAGTGTCAGCTGGTTTCAGTCTAGTGTCAGCTGGTTTCAGTGTAGTGTCAGCTGGTTTCAGTCTAGTGTCAGCTGGTTTCAGTCTAATGTCAGCTGGTTTCAGCCTAGAGTCGGCTGGTTTCAGTCTACTGTCAGCTGGTTTCAGTCTAGAGTCGGCTGGTTTCAGTCTACTGTCAG
>NW_019457591.1:0-572 GCF_002814215.2 Seriola lalandi dorsalis | reverse complement strand
TTTTTGATGAATAAAGGGTTTGGGAATCCTACGAAGCTTTTATTATTTATTCAGCTGGTTAACCATGTATTATGTTATTGTGCCCCCTTGTGTGTACAATTAATTCTACTTTACTTCTAGATTGTCCTTACATCTCTGTCTGTGTCAATTTATGTCAATTATGAACTATTGACCTGAAGGTGTTTTTGTTTTATGTGCTGCAAAAACATTGGAACTTAATAAAAACAATTCACACAAAAGAAAAATTGTGTTTTGTTGACTTTTCTGAAGACAAAAAACATTTTCCTCAAAACTATGATAGACAACCAACTACTGTCTTTGTCCAAGAGGCTCGAGGTGGTCTATGACTTCCTGGAAGTTTTGAGGTTGTTGGTTCAATCCTGAGACAGAGATTTAATGTTAAAAGCCAATGTCCAGAGGAAAGACTGGAAGTCTCCAAGAGAAGAACTGGTTTTTGTTTCTGTCCCAGTCTCTCAAGCTGTTGAAGACTTGTCTAAAGGTTAGAGGTCATGGGTTTTAATCCTCAGTGACTCAATGAAGCTTGAAGTCCAACACTAAAAGTTGAGAACTCA
>NW_019457590.1:0-573 GCF_002814215.2 Seriola lalandi dorsalis | reverse complement strand
ATTTGCATTTCTTCAGTTTATTATATTTTATGAGAAATGTAAGAAAATTGATCTGAATCTGAATCAGTAAATATTGTATTTAGATTGAGCTTCTACAGGTTTTAACATTATTTTACACTTAAAGAGTCAATGTTGACACAAATACTGCAAGTTGAAGTTTGAGATGATTTAATCTGTTTTACACAGTATTTTTTACTTTGTCTTCAAATCAAAAGGTTTACTTTCCAATATTAAGCTTGTGTTAATATTTCATCTATAGTAAATAGATGAAATATTAATTTTATTATTAGGAAAAAGTTTCTTTGCAGAAACTTTAGTGGATTCACTTTATTGAAGTTTGATCATAATAAATTAGGAGAAATCTGTAAAATAACAGTTTTTCTCTTTAGAAATATTAATGAAACTTTCTGTAAATTTATTGTTTTTACACTTTATTTGAATTAGGATGTTTTACTTTAATTTTACGGTTTTTGTTTGGCAGCTGCTGCTGACAGTCATTTAACTGTTTTTTTATAATTTTTTTTTATTTTAAATTTTTTCACAGTGTGTTGTCGCTCTGTCCTTCACATGACG
>NW_019457589.1:0-611 GCF_002814215.2 Seriola lalandi dorsalis | reverse complement strand
ACACCGCTGCCCCCAAGTGACAGGAGTGAGTAGAGCAGCAGGATCATCATCTCCACACTGTCAAACTATCAGAGCTTCTCTGTGACGAAGCAGGTGTTTTCTCAGCAGCAGAGAGGGTGTGTTGAACGTTTAGCTGTGGCTCAGAGAGCATGAGGACAGTAACAGCTTCTCTAGAAGATCACTGAAAAAAACTACTTGAATCCAGTGAGATCCTGCAGAGAGAAGGCAGTGTGCTTTTAGCATTAGTGACAGAAACAGGGCAACAACCTACACAGCTCCATTAAAGATGCTGTTATTAGCAACATGGCTACAGTAGGGGAAGCATTGCAACATGGGACAGTGGTACCGCTTCCCTTTTCTCCAATCAGGAACAAGTTACAAGTCACCTGATTCACTGTCACAGGAAGCTACTTCCTCATGGAATAAGGATTAAACTCAGTAGGTACAGACTGTTTTAGAAGGAAAAACTTTTCCTTAATTGAGATTGCTGAGTAAACCACTATGTTGTCTGTTTATAGTTCATCTTCCACCCACTCTGAGTTCATTTTTGTAGTTGTACTCATCACACTCATGTTTGAGAATCTTAGATATTTTTCATGCTAGTCGTCAGT
>NW_019457588.1:0-703 GCF_002814215.2 Seriola lalandi dorsalis | reverse complement strand
CTTAGCCACATACCTCCGGTCGTCCCATCTGATGTTTGAGTCCACGTCTCCATGTTTCCAGTCATCATCGTTTCCCACTGGATCATCTTCAGCGCTGATGAACGCACAGAACCAGAGAGGGAAAGAAGATCAGACTGAAGGAGGAAGCTGAAAAACTTCACTTTCATCAGTCTGGACACAGAAAAAATGTCACTGTATAATCCCTTTTATTTTGGAGCTGTCTCAAGCTGCTAGTCTCATCATTATAAGTGAGCTACTATAGTCTGTGCTGCAGCCCTAACCCTAACTTCCCTAACGTTGTCCGACCTCCATAATGGTAAACCCTGCAAGATGGGTGAGCTGCTGGGACTGTGAACGACTGACTGAGAGGATAACGGAGCTCCGTTAGAAACGCTCCATTGCATACATGAGAGTGAACAATACATTGACTCTGTAGCAGCTGATGTTCAAGGTGCAGAGCCAGTAAATGCTAACGGACAGAGATTCTTATTCATAGAGTTACGTCGGATGTTGTCTTCCCTGATGCCTCATACCGGCTAATCCAGCGGGATATCAAATAGGAGAGCGCCAACGCTCACTCCACCACCTGAACTGTCATTAAACAACAGATACGATCCTCTGAACAATATTTACCATGTTGAACCCAGAGAAGCTAATAACGCCAGCATCGAGGATACACAAGATCCAGGAAATAGCCCCGAAA
>NW_019457587.1:0-572 GCF_002814215.2 Seriola lalandi dorsalis | reverse complement strand
AGCTGTTAACCTGGCACTATTTTTTAGCTCTTTGTGGCTCGTTATTTTTGTCCCGTCTAAGTGCACTCATCAGAAAAAGCTCTGATCAACCCACTGCACACTGTTCACCCAGCACCAAGCACCAGGCGAGAGGCGCAGTGAGAGCCGGGCTGCTGAACGGAGTGGAGCTGAACAGCCAGATGTTTCAGAGGTCAGAGGTGTAGTGTTATTGGTGTGAGTACCAGAGCGCTCCTATGATGTTAAGTTGTAGGTTATGTAACCACTGTCTCTACGGTGGTAAGTTTAAATAGATCAGTCAACTATGATCACGTTAGACTGACTTCATGAACAGTTGCATCTTGTTAAGAATACGACGCAGCATCAGACAAACATCAAAAATGTGTCCAAACGCTGCCTTCACTGAACATGGGGCACGTTGAATCACTTGCTGCTCACACTGCACTTTCTTCTTGCTCCAAGGAGTATCGTTTGGGCAGAAACTGACAGGCGCCATCTTTAGGACTGGCGAGATAAACTCATGTGAACCAGCGTGTTATAAGACTCAAGAATATGAATCCATTTTGAATCTGTAG
>NW_019457586.1:0-623 GCF_002814215.2 Seriola lalandi dorsalis | reverse complement strand
GGTGGAGATGACAATAGGAATTTCAGAGAGCTAACCTGTACTCTGTGCTGGAGCTGGAAACTAACTGCCGTGCTAACTGGCTGGTCATCTCCCAGTGCGGTGGAGGATATGACTGAGGAGCCCAGGACGGTGCCCAGATACCTGGTTATATACACATTCATTTCTATTATAAGAGACACAAGGAGCGAGCTGCAGACATACATGAAGACTATGTAGAATATGCTTTACACTAAGAAGGCATTTTCTTACCACAATGACAGAAGTAAGTGTTGTATTACCTGAAGTAGGGCTGGGCGATATAAAAATCATATCGTGTTAATAATCTTCATATCAGTCGATATCGATTATATCACGATATAAACCAAATCACTATTTCTGTCAAGCTTAAAGGTTCATTTTTACTCCTAAGTGAGATGTGAAGATATCATAAGGATCATTTTGGTTTTAAATATAATTTTTTTTTTCTCAGAAGTTGAACATGACAAATACGCTGAAGAACATTATACAACTGTATTTAAAATAAATAAAATAGGTATATATTATAAACTAAAATCTTAGCTCTGACCATCAAAAGCTTCGTCCGGGACTGTAAAATCTTGCATTGCGCGTGCTCTAAGGATGGC
>NW_019457585.1:0-535 GCF_002814215.2 Seriola lalandi dorsalis | reverse complement strand
TGAGCAGCGGGGCCACCAGGTCAGACATGCCCTGGCAGTAGCCCATGTCTGGATTAAACACTGCATAGTTGAGCAGAATCCGTCTGGGACAAGAACAGCCATGGACATCTTAGCACTGAGGTAACATCTCAGCAGATGGGGCAATACAGCATCATAAACATTTTAATTGTTGGCTTTTTTTGACAGTCTCTTATATAGCCAAACCACTGAAAAGTATGGTCCCACCCAAACACTCTGAATGATCCAACATGTGTTTCAGCATTGCTGGTAATGCCCAGAAAAACATGACAAGCCCTGCTTAGCGGTTGCTATGCCAACTCCGCTGGTAACCAGGGAGATAATTAATGATCTTTCTTGTTTTGTTTTTTTTGTTTTTTTTGTATACGGATACTACTTTGAAGTTAACTTCCCTGGCAGTCCTCATGCATTAGTAAGTGTTGTACAAACAAAGGGAAAACCCTGAGGAGTTTTTTATTGTTTTAATGTAATATTAACAAAGAAGAAGAGGAAGAGCTTTTTAGGAAGCAGACTTTGC
>NW_019457584.1:0-592 GCF_002814215.2 Seriola lalandi dorsalis | reverse complement strand
TCCCAGTCCTGTGGAGAGGGTCTGGATGTCCCATGGTTCATTATCAAACAACTCACCTGTGTTGTGATGCCTGCTGCAGGGACAATGAGCTTCTCCATTTTTTTCTGAGCTTCAAGTTTAACAGCCGCCACTCTCTCATCACACAATTCCTTCTGGGACAGAACCTGGGATTGACAATGGGTCCTGCACATGTGCACAAAAACAGACAGACAGACACACACACACATACGTGTTAACCAGGAATGACAGAAATATATTCACTCCCTAACAGCACTTCATGTTCATGTGATATATCTGAAGCTGAGTTAATGAAATTGAATTGTGGTTATTGTCTATTATTAATATCAAGAGGGCTGCATATACCATAAACAAAGATGAAGCAATTCATCTTTGTATAAATCCAATTATGGAAAATAATCTTTTTCTTACATGTCATAAGTGAGTTTGCTGTTAAGAGTGTTGATGTTGCCTTGGCAACTCTGTAGCTCCTTCTGCAGCTTCCCCAGGTCATCATTCAGCTGATTCAACTGCCCTACAGTGCAGACACAAACAAGACATTAACAGCCATGTAAGAGCTGAATTACATTATTTT
>NW_019457583.1:0-585 GCF_002814215.2 Seriola lalandi dorsalis | reverse complement strand
TGAAATAGGATGAGCAACATGTTCTGTGCTCATCAGACTTCTTACTGAAAGATTATCATTTTAAATGCACAAAATGTAACTGATTAAGGAAAGCAGATTACAATTATACATACAAGTGCATTCATTTGCTGCTAAGGAAGTGTCAGTAACAAAACTACTGCGGCACAAGAGATAATTAATATAATAACAATTATACTATTAGCATTATACTATAGCAATTTTCATAACAGAATTACAAAGTATAACAGAGCACGATCAGTTTTTTGTTTTTTTTCCTCTGTGAACTGTGATGTTTGATCCAAACTAAAGCCTGTAGTTATCTGCCTGCCTCCTCTCCCTCTCCGCTCTGAACATTTACAAGTCGTGTCTTGCCGCTCGTCCCATTATTACTCCTAAATAGAAGAAGCCTATCGTGGATTGCCTCTGTGGAGCTGCTCGGTGTTGTGTTTCTTCCTCCGGGCTCTGCAGTTGTCAGAAGCATTTCCTACTGTGCAGAGACAAAACTGATTTTACAGTGAAAACGCACGAGAAGAGCTCTCCTCTCCATAACAACATCAACAAGAAACAAAAAAAAAAAAAAAAAAA
>NW_019457582.1:0-510 GCF_002814215.2 Seriola lalandi dorsalis | reverse complement strand
TGTTCACCCAGTATAGTAAACAGGCGTTAAAACCTCTTGGTGTCCGCACAACAAACACACACATGCACAGACTCTATGATGGCAGCAGAGGATCTTTGGTATTCTGTAGCGCTGTGGGCTCTATGAGCTCGGCTGTTTTCTGACAGCTTGACCTTTTGTTATATATTCCTCCAATCACACAGCCCTAAATACTGTATTCATCACACATATACTGTACACACACGCGCACACAACACACACACACGCATACTTCTATTACTTTGTGAGGACATTTGTTGACATAATGCATTCCCTAACCTTATCTATCACAACTAAATGCCTAACCATAAAACCAAGTCTCATCCCTCAAACAGCTCTTATGAATATGTGTCAGAAAGTGAGGAAATGTCAAAAATTACTTTTTTGGTCCTCGTGATGTAGTATTTACAAGTACACACACACACACACACACACACACACACACACACTCCAAAAGGTACACAAAAGCACACACAAGCATGTACAGGCAAG
>NW_019457581.1:0-615 GCF_002814215.2 Seriola lalandi dorsalis | reverse complement strand
TTGATAAATGGAGCGTTATTCATCAGCGTGTGTGTGATCACCACTGGAATGTTAACTAGCACCTTGGACAGCCGACACCGATACAATACCAATGCAAACATGGGAGGAGCGATAGTACTGATCGTTTTTACACTCTGACATCTTTGCTGCTTATAGTGGACGCGTGTGTGTGCGCGTGTGTGATTACACAGAAATTGATGTTGCTGTCTCCGTGCGTGTGCGTGTACGTGTGCGTGTGTGTATGTGTTAATATTCTGCCCTAAGGCCCTCAGAGAGAGCTAGCAGTGTTGGCTGGGGAGCAGCTGTGTGTGTGTGTGTGTGTGTATGTGACAGAGAGAGGGAGAGAGAGAGAGAGAGAGAGAGTGTGTGTATGTGATAGAGAGAGGGAGAGAGAGAGAGAGTGTGTTTGTGTGTGTGTGATAGAGAGAGGGAGAGGAAAAGAGAGAGAGCGAGTGTGTGTGTGTGTTTGAGGTAGAGAGAGAAAGAGAGAGAGAGAGTGTGTGAGCATGTAGACAGATCAAGAAAGTCTATGTGTGTGTGTGTGTGTGTGTGTGTGTGTGTGTGTGTGTGCATCGTTGGAAGAGACAAAAACCTGTGCAAGTGTGTCTGTTATTG
>NW_019457580.1:0-529 GCF_002814215.2 Seriola lalandi dorsalis | reverse complement strand
CCCCCATCACGCGATGCAATACTGAGTGTACACACAAATCAAAAACAAACAATCAGCCACCCACACACATTTTTTCATCCAAACTCCACAGCAGCTCAGCCGCTGCAGCCAGTCCACCGAGGTCGTTGCTCCTGACAGTCTGACAGGTAAATGAGGACTATCGGGTCAAACGAGTCTCCACCAGGAGCCTTACAAACAGCCTGTTGTTCTAGTCACCTCACCTCTCTCTTTTGGCTGAGCAAACCTTTATTTGCTTGTGTTGTATCAACCACAACATAATCAGAGAAATTAGCACAAATACTGGCATATTGAAAATAGAAACCGTGGTAAAACAGAACTTCCAGTTCAGTCAGCACAATGTACATCAACTGTTTCTCAACCCTGATTGTGTTTTTAGGTCCAAGTTCTCAGGACTCCAATGTCTGTTTTGTACTCCATCAATAAAGATATGGAGGGTGCACAAACAATGTTATATTTCAAAGTTATTCAATTTAGAATTTACTATTAAAAATAATTCCAGCACATACAA
>NW_019457579.1:0-608 GCF_002814215.2 Seriola lalandi dorsalis | reverse complement strand
CCCTGATATAAATCACCAGATATTCATTTTCAACTTTTTCTTTACATTTACTAAACTGTCAGACTACATGATGTAGCAGGAGATCTATACCAGTGTCTCCCAACCTGTGAACCGAGTCTCACTGATGGGGACGATGGTAAATATATGTAATTAATGTTTTTATATAAGGTAGCACGACAGAAAAGTGGTAAGCACTGTTGCCACACAGTGAGAAGGTTCTGGGTTCGAGTCCCGGGTCCAGAACACTTCTGTGTGGAGTTTCTATGATCTCTCTAGGTACTTTGACTTACTCCAGCAAACCAAAAACATCTGTTGACTTTTTATATCTTACTATACTATGACGTTTTTTGACATTTTATAATATGATGTTTTTATTCCATTTCTATGCTGACATTTTTATGCCTTGCTATACTATGATGTTTTTTGATGTTTTATATCTTACTATACTAGTATGTTTATTTGACATTTTTATGCCTTACTATACATGACATTTATTGATATTTTATGCCTTACTGTACTATGAAATTTTTATACGTTCCTATACTATGATGTTTTTTAACATTTTTATGCCTCACAATACTATAAGGTTAAATGCTTTACTATACTAT
>NW_019457578.1:0-571 GCF_002814215.2 Seriola lalandi dorsalis | reverse complement strand
TTTAGAATATGCCGACGTGTGCTTTCAAACATTTTGGGTAAAACTTTATCATGTTGCAACATATTTTGCGCTAATATATGAAGTCCCACAATGGTAGCTGATAGTGTTTCAGCAGTTTAGAGTTCAGTCACACATTGTCCAAAAGGACAAAAGAAATTTCAGTACAATGAGTGTTATGCAATATTTCTTTGTCCTTAAGTTGGAGATCAAGTCCTGGCTGGTCACAGGAGACAGTCTTTCCATGGAGCTGCTGAAGACGGAGAAAGGAAACACAACAGTGGCCCTGAGTCGCCTGAGAGAGCTGCAGAACACTTCAGCCTCCCATCACAAAACAGTAAGAGAAGAACAGGAAGATCTGCCCCCCCCCCCCCTGTTTTTCATTAAACCCAAAAATAAAACAGACAGAAATGGTTCCTTTGCTTTGAACCTAAAAATGATTTTATACTTTATAATGAGGATTTTATCAGCGGTGATGTGAACAGCACTGTTACAATGCCGACCAAGCGGAGACTTTTTATTTTCACCATTAGCTGTCATGCTAGACAGCTAGCTGACTAAGATTACTAACACA
>NW_019457577.1:0-601 GCF_002814215.2 Seriola lalandi dorsalis | reverse complement strand
AAAAAATGTCATAGTATAGTAAGGCATGAAAATGTCAAAAAACGTCATAGTATAGTAAGGCATAAAAATGTGATAAAACGTCATAGTATAGTAAGGCATAAAAATGTGAAAAAAACGTCCTGGTATAGTAAGGCATAAAAGTGTGAAAAAATGTCATTGTATAGTAAGGCATAAAAATGTGAAAAAACGTCATAATATAGTAATGCATAAAACGTCATAGTATAGCAAGGCATGAAAATGTCAAAAAACGACATAGTATAGTAAGGCATAAAATTGTGAAAAAATGTCATAGTATAGTAAGGCATAAAAGTGTGAAAAAAACGTCCTGGTATAATAAGGAATAAAACTTCATAGTATAGTAAGGCATAAAAATGTGAAAAAACGTTCTATTATAGTAAGGCATAAAATTGTGAAAAAACGTCCTAGTATAGTAAGGCATAAAATTGTGAACAAACGTCATAGTATAGTAAGGCATAAAATTGTCAAAAAATGTCATAGTATATTAAGGCACAAAAAATTGAATAAACCTCATAGTATAGCAAGGCATAAAACGTCATAATATAGTAAGGCATAAAAATGTGAAAAAATATCATAGTTTAGT
>NW_019457576.1:0-610 GCF_002814215.2 Seriola lalandi dorsalis | reverse complement strand
TTTGTCCTGGAAGCTGCAGACGCACTCATCGTGAACACTGGGGGATAATGCATTTTGCAAACTGCAAGAATTAAGTACACTGGAGGTGAGCTGTAGTATTATAGTCTGACTGTTTTCACCTGCGTTTGTTCAGGAAGTTTACATCTGCATTTATCTACAGTTATGTTCACATCTGATCAGGGGTGGACAGTAACTAAGTACATTTACTTCATTACTGTACTTACGTATATTTTTCCAGGACCTGTTCTTTACATTGGTTTTTTTTTTTTTTTTAGAAAGGTCTAATTTTTACTTCTCTACACTTAAAGACAAATGTTGTACATTTCTATGAAGGGCTCTTGAATTTGATGTTATTTCTAAAATGTGAGACCGCACACTGTGTTCATCACAGGAGAAAAACCAACCACAGCCGACTCCTCCTCTGTCGGCCATGTTTGAACCGCTCGGCGTCCTAACGATGGAGACGTGAGATAAAGACGAGGCAGAGGATTCTTCAGAGGCCGTGGTCTGATCTGAAGTCTGTGTTTGAAGCTTTAAAAAGAAAGATTCATTTAGTTTAAATGTTTGCTGAGTTTAACACGACCACTCCAAGGAAACTTTATGCCTCTGT
>NW_019457575.1:0-606 GCF_002814215.2 Seriola lalandi dorsalis | reverse complement strand
AAAAACTTTTTCCAGACACTAGGAATTTCACTGAAATTTGCCGAATCTAATTCAATACGTTGTCATTTGCATAAAAATGCATTTATGGTAAGTCAGCTGCTCCATTTGCATGCTATAGTATGAAAGAGGAGGAGCGCAATCTGCGGGTAACGTATACAGTGTGGTCTATTTGTGCGTTTGTCATCTGCTCTACATATATGTCTGTTGACATGTGACTGAACAAATGGGCGTGATTTGTTAATGTGGATCTATCTATCTCACCGTGAGCGCTTACGCAAGTTGGCGTGCATGGTGCATGTGTGTCACATATGCATAGTAAACATGTTGCATTTGGATATGTAGGAGTTCATTACTCTGTGTGTGTGTGTGTGTGTGTGTGTGTGTGTTAGTGTGTTCGGAGGGGAGGAGGGGTGCAGCCTTTCCGCATGAGTGGGGCTGTCAGTGGGCATCAGTCAGCCAGGCAGCGACAGGCGGAGCAGATCATTAGCAGAGACGGAGAGGGAACGGGAAAGAGAGGGAAAGGGAGAATGGGGAAGTCGAGGGGAGAGAGAGAGAGAGAGGGGAGAGAGAGGGAGTGCAGGGACAGAGCGGAGGGAAGGCCTCGAC
>NW_019457574.1:0-700 GCF_002814215.2 Seriola lalandi dorsalis | reverse complement strand
CGAGCGGCGGGCAGCTTCAGTCCCGGAGACGGGCGGCGGGCGGGCGGTGCAGTCTGTGGAGGAATTGCTGCAGCTCCATCCGAGGAGGAGAACAGAGGAGAAAAAAAATGGACCTGAACGCGTCCCGGTCCTTGCTGCTGTCAAATGTCCCGTTAGAGGTGCTCCGAGGTTTTTAAAGTCCTGCTGCGGTCCGTCTGTCCGTCCGACCGGCGGCTTTAAAAGGAGAAGCGGCTGCTCACTGTTACGTCACAGTCCCCGCCCTCTCTCCCTCCCTCTCTCCAACTCCTCCTCCCCCATCTCTCTCTCGCTCCCCCTCTCTCTCTCTCTCTCTCTCTCTCTGCAGTCAGTCCACAGCATCTCTACTGGATTCAGGTCTGGGCTCTGACTGGACCACTCCAGAAGGTGGATTTTTGTTGTGAAGCCTGGTTCACATCAGCTGATGTTTCTCTAAATGGCTGAGTCTAAGTGTCTCTAAGCCACGCCTCCAGTCTGGTTTCACTGACTGGCGTCCAGGTCTGATAAGGACAGGTAGCTCCAGGTAGCTCCAGAGATTAGACTGTTGTCATGTTGTCCAGGTGTTTCACTGTGGACAGAAACCACCTGCAGACCCTGATGGGGACGCAGAATTAGACCATGTAGATTTTGACCATCGATCCATCCACTCTAAATAACTCAGCTGACTTGGACTGAATGCAGTGGG
>NW_019457573.1:0-497 GCF_002814215.2 Seriola lalandi dorsalis | reverse complement strand
GCCTTACTGACATTTTATACCTTACTGTACTATGAAGTTTTATGCCTTACTATAATATGACATTTTATACCTTACTATACTATGACATTTTTATACCTCACTGTACTATAAATTTTTATGCCTTACTGTACTATGACATTTTTATGCCTTACTATCCTATGAAAACTTTATGCCTTACTGACATTTTATACCTTACTGTACTATGAAGTTTTATACCTCACTATACTATGACATTTTTATACCTCACTATATGCCTTACTATGATATGACATTTTATACCTTACTATACTATGACATTTTATACCTTACTATACTATTGTCTTACTATACTATGGCATTTTTATGCCTTACTGACATTTTATACCTTACTATACTATGACATAACATCTTATGCCTTACTATACTATGACATTTTATGCCTTAATATAATATGACATTTTATACCTTATTATGCTAAGACGTTTTTTATGCCTTACCATACAATGATGTTTTTCATG
>NW_019457572.1:0-611 GCF_002814215.2 Seriola lalandi dorsalis | reverse complement strand
TTCTTTCTTTTTTCTTTTTCTTCAGTATTCAGCTGATTTATTGCAATGGTTCTTCACACTCCGACACAGTAGGTGGCGGTATGCACCTCTAAGGCTGGTTTGTGATCCTCCAAGAAACACATAGAAGAAGAAGAGGAACAACTTCAAGATGACTCTGGTAGCAGCTCTTCTAACATCTCTGCTACTGTGTGCACCATGCTGGACTGTGAGTAGCTGCTTAACATCTCTGCTACTGTGTGCTTCATGCTAACATCTCTGCTACTGTGTGCTTCATTTTGGACTGTGAGTAGCTGCTTAACATCTCTGCTACTGTGTGCTTCATGCTAACATCTCTGCTACTGTGTGCACCATGCTGGACTGTGAGTAGCTGCTTAACATCTCTCTTACTGTGTGCTTCATGCTGGACTTTGCTTACATCTCTGCTACTTTGTGCTTCATGCTAACATCTCTGCTACTGTGTGGTTCATGTTGGACTTTGCTAACATCTTTGCTACTGTGTGCTTCAGGCTGAACTTGGCTAAACTCTCCATGCACTTAAAGTTGACTTTGATAGCATCTCTGCTAACATCTGCTACTGTGTGCTTCATGTTGGTCTCTGCTAGTGTGTGCTT
>NW_019457571.1:0-552 GCF_002814215.2 Seriola lalandi dorsalis | reverse complement strand
TAAGGTTATCATTATTTAAAAAGGAATCACAAACAATAATCTATATTCCCCAAAATTAGGTCAGGATTTATTATATTCAAAAGGGAAATAATGTCTTCTGTATTTCAACCTTTAACTAACCTTTTATGTCCCTTTAAACCTTGTTTTGTTTCAATACATCAACCGTTAATAAACCATTATAAGTACCTTCATGTTACTATGGTATTTAACCTTAAATGTACATTTAAATTCACAGCACAGCATTCACCCATACACACACACACAAGCTGGCAACAAAATGAAAGACAATTTAACAAATAAACCCCAGGTTGCAGGCCTGATCGATGCTCGGGTACATGGTGGCCAAATGACAAAGAAGTAGCTTCACTCTTTTAGTGCAGCAGATACGCTTGTATATCGTCACCTTCCTAAAATAATGGCCTAAGTCATGTTTTGACAAAAATGTTTTTTTTGCCTAAATCACCCCCTCATGATGCTGGCCACCTCTGGTAAAATCGCCTGAATCCTCAGTTGAGGGGAACATGCAATTCTACCCCCGGTTGTATAATGGCC
>NW_019457570.1:0-609 GCF_002814215.2 Seriola lalandi dorsalis | reverse complement strand
CACGCCTGCACACACTGACAGATGCTGTATATGCTGCTTGGAAAGTGGAAGGAGAGGCTGAACGTCAGCGTTTGCTCTCCTCTCACTTGGGTGACAGATACAGCGACGGTTGCCTGCAGAGCTTCTGTACCTGCCAGCTCTGTGCATGAGTGGTGGATGATGGATTATCACCATTATAATGTTTGCATTTCCTTCTATAGGCCTGCTTGTGTGAATACCTGCTTTACATTGTATGTGTTTTAAGAAGACACTTTGTCCTGTGTTCTCCTCTGAGAAAAAACAGAATCTTTTTAAAATATTTTACATTTTATTTTATAAGTTAAATATTTTTTGGAAACTGCTTGGACTCAAAACTTATGAGTCCACACAAAGTAAATGAGTCACATGACCCTTGTCCAAATTTATATCAGGTAAACAAAACTTTTTAAATCACACAACAAAATCATTTGTGTTTATTGAGCATTTAATTATATGTTATATCAACAGGAAGTTAATATGTTTTATGGTATTATGATTACTTAACACAAATTAATTAATGTGTCATAACTTAGTCATTTTATGTACAAACAACATCATATATTGGAATTTTAAAGTCAAATGAACATAAAC
>NW_019457569.1:0-646 GCF_002814215.2 Seriola lalandi dorsalis | reverse complement strand
GAGAGAGAGAGAGAGAGAGGAATAGCGCAATAGATTGAGTTTTGGAACAGCTGCTGCAACGAGCTCCTGGCGAAACAGTAGATTAGAGGAACTACAATCTGAGCGCCTAAACAAAAAGGACCTGAAGCAGATATTTTGTTACAAATGATAATGTAGAGTCCAGCTTTGTTCTGCTGCGATTAGACGCCGGCACGAGCGGCTTTTCACAGACTAAACCCCATCCACTGTGTTCAAACTACAGCTGGACTGGGCTTCTGGTTGGCACTTTACCGTCAACAGCAGAGTCAAAAAGATGCAATAACACTGGGCTGTTGAACATCCAAATGTTGCTCGCTGTCCTCTGCATATCTTGGAGGATAATCACAGATTATGGAAAAACAACACAAGTCACATGAAGGGGCGAGAGAGACGCCTCCTCTATTTGCTCTTTTTAAAGTTCAAAGTTCTCCGTTGTAAATCCGAACTTTGAGGTCAGGATTATCACAAACTCATTCACATGGTTTGACAACCTCCTGTTGATCTTTCAGGTTTGCTGTGGAAATGTTCTCTCCTGGTGGACACCATGTTTGTGTTCACTTGATATGATACTTTGAAGAAACTGAACAAATTTTCACTCGTAAAACTTTGATTAACAACCTTCAAAGTC
>NW_019457568.1:0-644 GCF_002814215.2 Seriola lalandi dorsalis | reverse complement strand
GGTACAAATCACTAAGAGCTTCACAATAAAAGACAGAAACACAATGGGGAGATGTAAGAAAAGCCTGTTTGAATCAACAGAATTAAAGCAACGTAAAGAGGGAGGCGGCGCCTTCCACTGCTCAAAAGGATCGGCCCCCTCGGGTCTTTAAGTGGGTCATTTACAGGAACAGGAAGAGGAACAAGAACAGGAAAAGGAAAAGGAAACAGGGATAGGAACAGGAAACAGGAAAAGGAACAGGAACAGGAAACAGGGATAAAAACAGGAACAGGAAACAGGGATAGGAACAGGAAACAGGGATAGGAACAGGAAACGGGGATAGAAACAGGAAACAGGAAAAGGAACAGGAAACAGGAACAGGAAACAGGGATAGGAACAGGAAACAGGAAAAGGAACAGGAAACAGGGATAGGAACAGGAAACAGGAAAAGGAACAGGAAACAGGAACAGGAAACAGGGATAAAAACAGGAACAGGAAACAGGGATAGGAACAGGAAACAGGAACAGGAAACAGGAACAGGAAACAGGGATAAAAACAGGAACAGGAAACAGGGATAGGAACAGGAAACAGGAACAGGAACAGGAACAAGAGGACTCTGTTCACAGAAAAAGAGGCTGTTCTTTAATTTCTCTGCTGACAGACAA
>NW_019457567.1:0-475 GCF_002814215.2 Seriola lalandi dorsalis | reverse complement strand
GTCGCGTTCTCCAGCCAGCATGGTTCAGCGCGTCACCTACCGGAGGCGCAAGTCGTTCGCCACAAAGTCGAACGTGGTGCGGAAAGTGCGCACGCCGGGCGGCAAGCTGACGCTGCAGTACGTTGGCAAGCAGGCCAAGCGCACGGGCTGCGGCGAGAGTGGTTGCGACCGGCCCCTGTCGGGGATCAAGGCGCACCGCCCGCAGGAGCTGAAGCGCATCAGCAAGCGGCAAAAGACTGTGAGCCGCCCCTACGGCGGCGCCAAGTGCGGCAAGTGCGTCCGCACGAGGATCATCCGTGCCTTTTTGATCGAGGAGCAGAAGATCGTCAAAAAGGTGCTCAAGGCGCAGACCGCCGAGCAGCCGAAGAAGTAAGTCCGTACGCCACAGCAGCGTTGTGGGGGGCGCGGATGGGGTTGTGATTGGAGGAGCCCCCAATCTTTAGCCGGGCAGGCTTCTGGGCTGTATTTTTCTTAC
>NW_019457566.1:0-535 GCF_002814215.2 Seriola lalandi dorsalis | reverse complement strand
TCACTGCTTTACTGGTTAGCTATGCTGCTGTAAAGATAAAGCATAATACCTCTGTCATTAGTGAACGATTATTTATCTAAATCTATTTTTAATTATTTTTATTTTTTCATCCCTGGAAACACAAGATACCTGAATCTTTTTTGCTTAGCTTGATCTGAGTCTGTGGTAAAGATTTCCATCCGCTTGGTTCATAACCAGAGTCAGTCTGTCTAAAACCTGAAGGGTCCACATGATCAGAGCAGATTTTGATCACCTCTGGTGAATCATCTTCACACTAAGAATGGGAAATGAAAAGTTTTTGGAATGATAAAAATTGTATTTTTATACGTTGTTATAGTGTAGAGGAGACTGGGAACGTTGCAACAGTTTTTGCATTTCTCTCAGTTACTCAGAGACTATTTCTTCTAGACCAACTTTTAACTTACATCAGTCTGCTAATTACCCATACCATTCAAAGATGATTACATACGACATATCATTCACAATATTTATTTGAATGGAAGTATTCAGATGCTGCCCCACCCTGAGGCTGGTT
>NW_019457565.1:0-666 GCF_002814215.2 Seriola lalandi dorsalis | reverse complement strand
TCCTGACCATGTCTCCTTCTTTCTTTTTTTCTATAAAATTCATGTACACACTTTGTTTGATATCAGTCTGCAATTACACTCTGTGTGACTGTACACAGATCCTTTGCAAAGCTCTTATTAAAATATACAAAGACAACTTGATCATTTTGTCAACTGTTCATTTTCAGATTTCCATCACAAACTTGGTGTCAGAAGTGGGATCACTCGACTGGGGGTGTCTGAACTCGGAGTCAAAGGGGACTCACGATCCTGAAACTAAATCTTCAGCCTCAACCTCCCCACAAAGAAGGGTGAGATGGAGGACCTAAGACCCGAGGCCAGACTCAGCACTGCGATCAAAGATCCTAACTGGTGAGAATCTGAAAATTGATTTCTAAATTTGAAAAAGAAAAAAAAAAAGAAAAATATCAGGTTACTGGAGATGTTGAGGGTGAAATAAGAGAGAGATTTTGGTCTACTAGTCCAAGGTTGAGGTAAAACCTGGACAGTTTTTAACCAAGGTTTAGTAGAAACCTGGACGTGCACTGATGAGTCCACCTTAAAAGAGTTTACTAAGACCACAATACTGGTATATTGTGTGAAGTAGACCCAGAATCGTTTACTAAGACCACAGTACTATGTTGTGTGAATTAAGTCTCAGAGTTTACTAAGACCGCAATATTGTAT
>NW_019457564.1:0-653 GCF_002814215.2 Seriola lalandi dorsalis | reverse complement strand
TCCATGAAAATGGGACGGACAGACAACTCGAAAAAAAAGAATCCTCTGGCTCTGACTGTTGGCGCTGGGACATAAAAAATATCACCAGGTAACAGCTGATAAACTTCCTGAGATAAACAGACAGATACATAAATAAATCACCTGATGATTAGCATGTGGGGGTAGAACCAGCTCAACACTCTCCACCTTGGTCCTCTCTGCTGCCACTGCATCTCCTACTGCTGAGTTGTCAGCTGACATACACAAACACACACACACACACACAAAATGTAATACAAGATTTCTATGGATTTGACTGTTATTCTATATATTTTCAATGATCCCATGGAAAGACCCAAACCAACAGTGTGTTTCTGACTTCTCTACTCTGTCTGCCGCCCTAAAACCCTGTCTTCACACTTCACACTTTCTCACTAACATTTAGGAACAGGCTGAACCCTGCGTTTATCAGAGAGAAGCAGCTACATTTAAAGAGGTCAGTATCTAACCTACCCTGCTGGATGGACCCGTGGGAGAGCAGATCTTTGATGATGTCATCGTGTACCATCCTGACCCTCCGTCTCTCAGCTGCCACGCTGTATTCAACCTGCTCCCTCTGAGTGTGAGGTACGATGGGTTTCAAGATCACCTGTGAGGTAACAATACACGCACGC
>NW_019457563.1:0-614 GCF_002814215.2 Seriola lalandi dorsalis | reverse complement strand
CCGTCTCCGTGGTGAAAAGCTCAGAGGTGGACATGTTGCTAAGGTAACCACACACACTCACAGACACACACACTCACAGACACACACACAGACACACACACACACACACACACACACACAGCTGTAGTGTGGACTGAGCCTGTCGTGTCCCTCAGGTTCTTCAGCTACCTCAGCAGACTCTCCTGCTACAGACACATCATGCTGTTCGGCTGCTCGCTGGCGCTGCCCGAGTGTGTCGCCGCCGCCGCCACGCACAACAGGTAACACAGCAACACAGGAAACACCTGTACACCTTCACACTTCTTTAAACCAGGAAGTAACATAACATGACTCAAGTGAAACAAGCAGCTCTGAGATGTAAACACCTTCCTGAAATCACCGTCACAGACTCAGGACTGACCTGCTCCGGAGCTTTTGATCCTCTCACATGATCTTCCTCAGCAGGTGGAGTCTCTCCAGGTGTGGACGAACTGCAGGTGTTCAAATTTTAAAATTCAGCAAATAAGCAGATTCATGAATCGATTGGTTATTGATCAAAGTATTGAATCAAACAGTTAAACACTGATAGATCAATAATCAATATTAATCAATCAGTAACTAAATCTATGATGACT
>NW_019457561.1:0-535 GCF_002814215.2 Seriola lalandi dorsalis | reverse complement strand
TGTTAATATACGTATATATTAATTACGTGCATTAATTTGGCTTCTCTGAGACTTTGTTGGTGCTTCTTTTAGTTTCCAACACATTCATGTTCCTTGAGTTTTCCCTACAGGATCAACACTTTTCATCAGTATGTTGTGAGTTCTGGCCCCACCTCTGTCCATCTTTTTTGTAGTGAGGTGTAATGAAAACTGAAGCCTGCAGGGGCTGCTGATGGGGCTTTAGACATGTTAATTTGCAGGTCGAAATATTTTCTGAGATGCATTAGACTTATCTGCCAGACAATTATTACAAGGTTTATGACCCCCAGACGGCCCCATTATATGGCAGCAGCTGTTTAACTACATGTCACAGTCACACTTACTTTTTCTAATAACAAATCCTGTAAAACTTGTTGTTAAAGCTGATTGTTGATTAGAAAAATGATATTAGGACTCTTGTTTTTATTTGCAAACGTGATCTGGGGTGATGATTTCATTTTCTAGTGTTGACACAAAAATCTTTAAAAGAAAATCTATGATATTAAAGGGATATTTT
>NW_019457560.1:0-619 GCF_002814215.2 Seriola lalandi dorsalis | reverse complement strand
TAACACTCTCCTCCTACTGCAAGTCACTTGTGACATTTTGCGTATTTATCCCCAACCGCCATCCTTTCTTTAACATAACCAAAAGCTATGACTTTGAACTGCCTAAACAGAACCATGAAAAATATGCATGTGCTTCAAAATGTATTTGTTATATGTTGTATTGGCAAATTTCTTGGAGGATATTTGGGGATGGGGTTTTGCTGATGGGTTCTGGTGGGACAATATAAAATAATTTCTATCTAACAGTATGAGAGCCTGTTTAGAATTGAAACAAAAATGTAAAATTCTACTTTTTGGGTTATTTCCGTTTACTGTTTTCTGGCCGGGGCGGCAGTAATGTCACAGACTATTACTCGGGGGGCCTTTGACGAGATCTGATAAACGTGTCAAAAAAATCGCATCTACATCAGACACTCTCAGCATAAACTTCACTGTTACTTCTCAGCAATGTACAATCCAAACAATACTTGACCCGACACCTGCTACAAGTTCCCAAAGTGACTACGTGAAAGTACCAAGGAAGCTGTTTCTGTAGACACAAGTGGCATCCCATGATGGCTTGTTGGTTTGAATTTACAAAGACATCTGTTGTAGTGATATTTAATAGAGTTTCAGACAC
>NW_019457559.1:0-575 GCF_002814215.2 Seriola lalandi dorsalis | reverse complement strand
TCTCCAAGTTTTAGTTCAGAGATTTCCGACAGTCACCTGAAGGCAGCAGTGTTCATTACTCCTGGACCTGAACAGTTCTGTAAGTGCAGACGTGATGAGTCCCTCTGTTTGGTGACACCTGGTGGTGATGGAGAGAACTGCAGTCTGGTTTCACACCTGAACCACTTTAATGGAGCAAAGTTTAACTTGTTTCAGCCTGGAAGGACCACGTGTCCCGCAGAGGACAATAGTCATTAATCTGATTTATTCCATAGCTCTGATTGTCACTGGCGTAGACACATAAAAACTGTCGGTCACCGCTATTATTATTATTATTATTAGCTCTTATTATTATAAGAGCTCTGTCCTGGGCTGCCCCCTAGACTCCATTGAGGAAGTAGGTGACAGGAGGATGTTAGCTAAGCTGACCTCCATCATGAACAATACCTCTCACCCTCTGCATGACACTGTAGGGTCTCTGAGCAGCTTCTTCAGCAGCAGACTTTTACATCCTCGCTGTAAGAAGGAGAGGTTCCTCAGGTCCTTCACTCCAGCAGCTGTCAGACTCCACAACTCCTGCTCTTCCTGACCATGTG
>NW_019457557.1:0-598 GCF_002814215.2 Seriola lalandi dorsalis | reverse complement strand
GGGTTAGCTAGCACCCAGACTCCTCCAGCCTCCCTTTCTTTTTCAGGAGGGCCTGACACAGGGCCGACACAGGGCCGACACAGGGCCAACCAGGACCAGTTCCATCTGCACCTGACTCCAGCCTCTAGTTCAGCCACAGTAAGGACATCCTCCTCCTCAAATTCCCTCATGCTCTCATTCTGAAAACAAATAGAAGCAGGTGAGTGGTAAAGTTACCTGGATTCGGTCAAATGCTAACGTATCTAAAGGTGAAGCAAGATTAAACGAGCACATTTCATACACAATTTACTGTAATATTAAGCCTATAAAGCTTTAAGGGTATTAAAAGGCATTCAAAGAGAAATGACTCATGAGGCGTTATGAAATGATGTCACAGCTATATTGGCACAATTTCTCTACTTGTTGCCGTACTGGTGTTTCAGATTACTCTGAAACACCAGTTAACATTAGACCTACACTTTGCTACGATTTACCGCCATCTCCACTCGAGCTGAGTCTTCATTATATACTGCGCAGTAAACGGCGTGCTTTACTGGTCGGACAGTTCTCAAATCGACAGAGTAAGTAATGTTATGTGAGAAGCAATACCAAGAGCATT
>NW_019457556.1:0-609 GCF_002814215.2 Seriola lalandi dorsalis | reverse complement strand
AGTGTGGAAGTGAACTGATACATCTCCTCAGAGATGCACTTGAGTGCAGTGCCTAGCTATTAGATCATTTCCATTTTATTCTACTTTATACTTTTACACCACCTCATTTATCTGACAGCTGTCGCTACTGGTTAATTTTATACATTAGAAACATGAGCTCGTTGGGAACCACTGAATTAAACTACTAAACTGTATAGCTCCACTTTATGACAGCATATTAGGCCCAATGAAGGTCAAAAAAATGATGGAGCTGGGGGCAAGGGGAAATATTCTGAGAAACTAGAATCACCTCCTTGTGGTTGTCTGCCTCCTCCACTCAGTCATAGAAAATATGAACCATGTGTGTGAAATGTCATAATTGCTGTGAAGTCTTGAGTTATGGCTAAAAAGTGTTTTGTGAGGTCACACTGACCTTGACCTTTGACCTTTGACCACCAAAATCTAATCAATTCATCCTTGAGTCCAAGAGAATGTTTGTTCCAAATTTGAAGATGTTACTTCACGGCAGTCATCAAAAAAGAAAAACATGCATTCAGAGCCACTCCGATGAGCAAAGTCATTTTCACATATATGGTGCTGAAGGAGATGAGCTGTTGAGACAGTTTGTTG
>NW_019457555.1:0-556 GCF_002814215.2 Seriola lalandi dorsalis | reverse complement strand
AAGAAGAAGAAGAAATTCAGTTACTTGAAATGTAGTAAAGACAACTACAGTAATGTTTTCCATTCAAGTGCCATACAAGTTCAGACTTATCGGTATGTTTAAAGTATATAACACTTGAAATTTGACAATAAATGACATAGAAAAGTATGTATGTTGCTCAGGGTGCATTTCGAGTGACAATATAAGATTCGGACCTTTGCTGGGAGGATATTTTTGTAACTGGACCTCTTTGAGGCCGAACAGCAGCTTTTACAACGAGGAGAATCAACAGCTCTCACATTGATAAATGATGTTTGATGATGATATAAAGTGTTTCAGTCTGACAGTCTTCACATTCAGGTTTTACAGACAAAACTTTATTTTATTTTGTTTATTAGTAAATCATGATGCAATGTTGTAGATTTAACCACCCAAACACTGTATCATGCAAATTATGGTTTTACACAGTAATGCAAAAAATAAAATAAAATAAAAATAGGTTTTCTGAAGGATCTCATTTAGTTTTGTTGTAAGTGTTGAGTATGTAGGTGTGTATTCTAAACAGCTGCCCAGAGAT
>NW_019457554.1:0-790 GCF_002814215.2 Seriola lalandi dorsalis | reverse complement strand
ACCTCCATCTCTCTCTCTCTCTTTCTCTGTGTCTCTCTCTTCTTCTTCAGTTGCTGCTCACATTATTTCGGAAAGGATTTATGTATTTATCCTCCTGTCTCATAACTCCATCACCTCTGAGCTTCCACCAAAAATACATGAAACTGAGGTGCCAGAAATAGAAGAGGAGTAAAAGAACAAAGGATTTTAAATACATCTGAGCAGTTGTTATATTTAACATATCAGTTAAATCCAACAGGATCTGCTCCTGGTAACTGAAGTGTTATCAGTATCATCCTGGTTCTGTTCAGACCAGTCAGAGCTCTAGAGAAAGGTTGAAACACAGATGAAATATATTTTACATAATGATGATCTGAACAGTTTCTGTGTAGCTGTGAGTGGATACATGATTCTATGGGTTCATTTATGAAAAATGAATGTGAACATGAAAGCTGCAAGCAGCAATGAGCGGGCCCTTACACTCCTTTCGCACCTCTGGGTTGCTCGCAGTAGGCCGGTTAAGATTTCCTGCTCGAACCGTGTGGAGATGGACAACATGTATTGCATGTTTCTTTGCATTCTTAATTGTGTCCACTGTGTGAAACAAAATACCACGCAACAAGCTCACAATATGTTCCTGTATTCAAATGAAGAGCAGACAATGAAAATGTCATGTAAATTAAAATGATGATTGTCACTCAAGGGATACTTCCTGTTTTCAGAAGGTGGCACAGTGACTATGACTTCATATTAGCATGCAGATGTCTTCAGAGTGAGACTATCATCAAACGTGAAATTTGGGGCAGATTGA
>NW_019457553.1:0-536 GCF_002814215.2 Seriola lalandi dorsalis | reverse complement strand
GCTGCTGCAAACTCATCTGATGCAGTCTGACTTTTGAAGGGTAAAGCTTATGTTATTGAATGTAGTTCTTATTATCATAAAATCAAATGAAAAGACACTAATCTTTGAAAACAGCTTATGAATATATAATTTGATTTTAAGGTTCAGTAATTTCATAAAACAGCTGCACCTGCATCAAACTTCACTCAAACAGGAGCAAATTTGTTAGGGCCTATTTTCAGCAGCGGATTAATCCACATTTGGTGCTGTAGTCAGTACTGACAGCAGCAGGATGGTGTGTGTGGTACTGAGTCAAACTACAGTGTGTGTGTGTTCAAAGTAATCCAGTGCAACAGTGTGTTTTTAAAAGTTTTATGGAAACAGTGGAGCTCTATGGCTCAGAACAATCAGATATATCATATACATTTTCTGCATGTGAGAGTTGACTGACATTAAGTACAAGATAACAGTGTCTGCTTTTATTAGGTGCCAAAGTACTCCTGACTGGCCTGTTTGGCAACAACACTGTGAAAATCCTGGATCTGAAGGTATCACCT
>NW_019457552.1:0-625 GCF_002814215.2 Seriola lalandi dorsalis | reverse complement strand
TTTTATACCTTGTTATACTATGACGTTTTTTTCACTGATAAGGCCTTACTATACTATGACATCTTTATGCCACACTATATTATGACGTTTTTGATGTTTTTATGGCTTATTAAACTATGGGGTTTTTTTTCACTTTTTTCACCATACTATACCATGTCATTTCTTTTTTTTTTTTGCCATGCTATACTATGTTTTTTCTTTTTCTTTCAAGGTCTTACTATACTATGACATCTTTATACCATACCAAAATTTGATGTTTTTGATGTTTTTATGCCTTATTATACTATGTCGTTTTTTCACTTTTTTCGCCATACTATACTATGTTGTTTTTTCACTTTTTTTCCATACTATAATATGTCGTTTTTTTTTAACTGTTAAGGTCTTACTTTACTATTACATCTTCATGCCAAACTATATTATGACGTTTTTGATGTTTTTATGGCTTATTTTACTATGTCGTTTTTTTCACTTTTTTCACCATACTATACTATGTCATTTTTTTTTTCATTTTTTTGCCATACTATACTATGTTTTTTCTTTCCTTTCAAGGTTTTACTATACTATGACATCTTTATACCATACCAAAATTTGATGTTTTTGATGTTTTTATGCCTTATTATACTAT
>NW_019457551.1:0-568 GCF_002814215.2 Seriola lalandi dorsalis | reverse complement strand
TCAGAGTTCCTTTGTCCAATAGCTCATTTAGAAGAAAGCCTGATTAAGCAGCCTGCCTTGAGAAAAAAAAAAAAGACTGGCAGCCATAAAATTGTCTGACTAAGATATCAATACATTTTTGCAGCTCTGGTTTATACAGCGGAAAGTGCACACAATGCAGCTCAACCTACTTTGAGAATTTATTTTGGATCAATTGATAACAAGTGCAGTAATCCCTCTGTGAAGTAGCACTGCATTGAAAACAGGTGAAATCACCTCACCCCATTCAGAGGTTATTTGTTTCATAGACAACAATATCTTTAGACTCACAGAGCGTTCTTATTATCAGAACTTAATGAGATGTGCTGTGCCATGAAAATATGTTCACAAGTTCTGAACATGATTCCACAGCCTGGGCCTAGATAAAGTTGTTAGAGCCTAAATTTGGCCCCGTACAAGGTGACATTAAGGGCCCTATTTTCAGGGAACCAGGCAGCATGGCACAGATTGCAGTCAAATGCACACTTTGATATTCCTGTGGCCAGGCATGGTTGGCATACCTGCAGCCCACTTGGAAACTGGGTAGGAT
>NW_019457550.1:0-536 GCF_002814215.2 Seriola lalandi dorsalis | reverse complement strand
AACAGTAAAGTGGCTTTAATAAATATTTTTTTATAATAACAATGCATCAAATGACAATGTCACAACGTGGGTTACTCGTAATGGTGAACCTGCTGATATTATCACCTGAACCTGCAGCTCCCCTCGGCTTTACAGGATTTTACAGCAAGCTACTGTTTACCTGCCTGTAGCTTTAATGTTTAGTCCTTCTCACTGTTCTCATAGAGTCGTTTTTTAATAAAAAGGCTTTTAAAACCCACTGTGCACTACCCGCTCAGCACCAAACACCAGACAGACACAGTTGGTGACTAGCTGGTGAACAAAGTGGAGCATTTAGCAGCTAAACACACAGGCTGATGTTGTTGGAGACCAAATATAGAGCTAAAATTAAGTGACTTCCATTCAGCAGGTGGCCAGAAACACACCTCCAAATGAATGGTGATGTTGCTTTGTAACTGCTTGATGCGTAAATAAGTAACTGTTTGGTATGAGATTACCAGATCAACTTTAAAGGTTTGTGTCCCCTGCCCCTAAGTGCTCATTAAAGGTTTAAGTAA
>NW_019457549.1:0-573 GCF_002814215.2 Seriola lalandi dorsalis | reverse complement strand
ATGCACAGTTCTATACATGTTCTATGAGTTTAGATGAAACAAAGAAATGTTTTATGCGGTTTGAAAGTTTTTTGTCTGTTTGTCGGCAGGTTTTCAACACAGGGTAAATTTCTGTATATGAATGAATAGAGGAGAGTGTGAGTGTGTCAGGGATAAAAGAACCATGTTCATGGGACTTTTTGAGACTTAGTTGTGTAAAAAATGTACTGATGGTTTTAAATGAAAAGTTATAGATTTCATGGATGTTGTTAGTGTTATTGAGTTTCCTTTTTGTGTGGTGGTGATGATGAAACTTGATACTGGAGACAGCGTGATTATGGTAATGTTCATCCTCTCAGTGATGATAAGAAGATAAGGTTACAGATCGTCACCTTCCTAAAATAATGGCCTAAGTCATTTTTTGACAAAAATGTTTTTTTTGCCTAAATCACCCCCTCATGATGCTGGCCACCTCTGGTAAAATCGCCTGAATCCTCAGTTGAGGGGAACATGCAATTCTACCCCTGTTGTATAATGGCCTATGTCAAAAGTGTGACTCTTTTGTTGAGTTTTTTGTGTTTCCTGAAAAACCTG
>NW_019457548.1:0-525 GCF_002814215.2 Seriola lalandi dorsalis | reverse complement strand
TGAGGTGTAAGTAATTATTACTCTCTTTATTAAACATTTTTCAACAAGGAAACTTTAGAGTTTAAAAAAAAAATTGCAAAAAGAGTAACGTTTTGTGTTTGTGATGTCATGGGGGCTGACGTCGGGCTAATGCAAATGTGCAGTTTGAGAAGCACATACATACTGTGTGGCTACAGTTGAGACTGTAGGTCACACAATGCACCATGGCACAAAACTTGACAAACAAACATTACAAAGAAACATCTACATGGTAATTGCAGGTTTGTTTTTGAACCGCACTTTCATGATTTCTATTGCTTGTGATTTTGAGGGTGAGTCTTACCAGACATCCTACTTCATAAAAATGTTAAATACAAGGACTTCTATATAATTTCACCAATGGGTCAGAAGCTCAATCACCATTGTGTTACCTCACTTTGATGATAGATTGTGACTTAAAATACACATAGTCAAATGAAAATCTTCAAGATACATTTTTCAGAGCATCACACACACACACACACACACACACACACACACACACAC
>NW_019457547.1:0-562 GCF_002814215.2 Seriola lalandi dorsalis | reverse complement strand
CATGGTGGAACAATCAAGATGATATTAAATGATAATAAATAATTAACTGTGTTGGAGAGATGAAATAAAAAAAATTAATTTATGTCACCTTTCAAGAAAAAAGGAGAAACTACATGAAACAGAAGTTAATTTTACAGCAGGTCCAATCAGATCTTGAGCTGCTTTTTTAAGGTACTTTAACTATTTTAGCTAGTTTCTAACTTTACCCCTTAATTAATAATTTTAGCCTTAATTTAAAGATGGAAATTAGCTCGTTACCAAAACTGTAACTTCAGGCTAAAGTTAGAGACTAGCTAACATTACTCAGCTAAACTGTGACTTACAGTAGGAGGAGGAGCGTCTCATGTTCATAATGTTTTCTGTCTGTGGCTCCGTCAGTTAAAAACCTCTGCTGTTGTCGCCTTCAGGCCGAGCTGTCGAAGGTGCAGACGGTGGTGGTGAACTGCATGAGTCTGAGGAGCTCCCACGCCATCTTCCGGCTGCTGGCCGACAGGCTGAGAGCGTCCGGGGGGCAGAGCGGCCTGCAGAGGCTCCTGACGGCCCCGGGGCCCGCTGTGTGAGT
>NW_019457546.1:0-616 GCF_002814215.2 Seriola lalandi dorsalis | reverse complement strand
TTTTTTTTTTTTTAACTTGATATTAGTGATGACAAAAGTAATATGAGGCCTTCTTAAAGCAAACCTGTGTAATTTATGTTAAACAGCGGTTTCTGAAGCCACAAGTGACAATTACAGAATAATGTCTAAAGCTGCATTAATTGATTATGGCCACTGGGGGGCAGCACAATTAGTGTTTTCTACATAAGTTTCTATGGCAACTTCTTTGCAAACAATTGCATATTTCCACATATAATAGTCAAGGGGCAACATTAGCATTAATTTGGAGTGCAACTGTTACTGATTAGTGCAGCTTGAAGGACTAAACATTGTGTTACCGCAGCCCAAGTAGAAAAGAAAGCCATAAAGTCACCAAACTGACGCAGTGATGTCAGATACCCAGCAATATCAAGTTTGCTAACATTAACATTAGCCACCTTGAACTATTCGTCATACCAGAGCAGGAAAGGCTGTAGCAGCAAATCTGCTGAGTGCAATGAATTAAGCAAAGGTGTGTTTTATTGCTTATGAATTTGACTTTTTATTTTTGAGACGAATGTTGTGTTATTTTCTTCTTTTGAAACTTATGGTCTCGCTTTAAATCGGTGTGCAGCTAGAATTTTACTGCACATCGGAC
>NW_019457545.1:0-512 GCF_002814215.2 Seriola lalandi dorsalis | reverse complement strand
CATATTCAGAAAGTTTACAGTGATCTCATTACAAAGCCTGCGTTTGTAAAAGAATAGGAAGCTAACTGAAAGTTAAGGCATAAAAATATGTTTTAAGTTTAGATTTGAAAGTCTGAATGAAGTCAGACAGTCTGATATCAGCAGGGAGGTTGTTCCAGAGCAGAAGGGCCAAATAGGAATAGGCCCTGCAGCCAGGAGACATCTTTTTAACTCTGGGAACAGACAGGAGCCCTAAATTCTGGGAACGGAGAGCACGAGATGGAGTACAAGGTTTAAGCAGATCAGACAGCTATGAAGGAGCAAGTCCAAAAGTACCTCAAAGTCTGATCTGATATGAACAGGAAGCCAATGAAGGGAGACTAAAATCGGTGTAATATGGTCAAATTTTTTGGATTTAGTAACAATTCTGGCTGTGGCACTCCGAACCATTTGAAGGCTTTTAATATGAGCACATGGCAGGCCAAAAAACAAAACGTTATAATAATCGAGTCTTGATTAAGCGAAAGCATTAA
>NW_019457544.1:0-604 GCF_002814215.2 Seriola lalandi dorsalis | reverse complement strand
AAAGGTGGTAAGGTAGATCACTTTTTTTTTCTGCATCTCCAGCAGCGATCTGCTGTGGATCGATGAAAATACCGGTTTATCTCTGTCAGAATGAGATGGTGGTTTTGTTATTGTGGCATTTTTGCAGCGAAAACTTTCCACAGAGACTGGAGAACAGATCCACCCAGGGTGAGGACACCTAACAAGCATTCCACATTCATGTGCTGTCTCCTCAGCTATTCACAGACCTGTAATAACATGCAGCCATGTGCAGAAGCAGCACACACACACATATATATATATATATATACATGCACAAAATCAAATAGTCACATACAAAACGGAGCAAATAAAGTATAAACATTTTCTTTTCTCTTTTTATTCCTTTGTTTAATAGATCAGACTGCACATGGTAAAACATTTGTTTACAGTGTGTTTCCCTGCTGCTTGTGGCAACTCGCTCTGCAAGTTTGTTCTACATAATTCATCAGAGAAGCATATGTCCCTCCCAAACGATGAGGGCTGGTCTGTGACAGAAAGCCACAGCTATTTCAACATTACATCTTCTTAATCACTAAATACTCAGGGTGTACTCTGTGATGTGAAACTTCATTCTTTGTTAAAA
>NW_019457543.1:0-574 GCF_002814215.2 Seriola lalandi dorsalis | reverse complement strand
ACATCACACGATGACAGCTGTCTCATTAGCATATAGTCATTTCCTGCCAGGTCTCTGTGGGACACTGACGAGGAAGATTTTGTTCCAGCTGGAGAAATCTATGAATCTATGATCCTATGATCTATCCTTTGTGCTTTAACTCTAACTCTCTAACTTTAAAACACACTGAAGCATTTTGATGCCCTAAGGAACCATTCGAAACACACCTCTTACACACCTCTCAAAGCGTATTGGGCTTCGCTCTGAAGTGCCCGCCCCCCTAGTTTACTCTGATTGGTCAGGGGAGACGTCTATCTACAAGCTGGAGTCATTCTGAAAAGCTGTGGAAAAATAACTGTCTCTTTCCGACGGAAAAGCACGCGTCATTACGCTCAGTTACGGTCGGTTATGCTCGGTTATGCTCGGTTATGCTCACTGTCTTCCCCCGATGCCCCGGAAGTGAAATTGGATCATATTTATGTGCTCGTGGTTAGAGCAAAACGAGCTGAATGTTTGAGTTATAGAGACTCTAACTGATCTAACAGGTACGGCCTGTTTATATTGACAAACGTTTAACAACATGTCCAGGACTTTA
>NW_019457542.1:0-1263 GCF_002814215.2 Seriola lalandi dorsalis | reverse complement strand
ATGTCATAATATAGTAAGGCATAAAAAGTCATAGTATAGTGAGGTATAAAAAGGCATAAAAAGTCATACTATAGTAAGGCATAAAAACATCATAGTATAGTAAGGCATTAAAAGTCATACTATAGAAAGGCACAAAAACGTCATAGTATAGTAAGGCATAAAAAGTCATAGTATAGTAAGGTATAAAAAGTCATTAAAGCGACATAGTATATTATGGTATAAAAAGTAATAAAATCGTCATAGTATAGTATGGCATAAAAAGTCATAGTATAGTAAGGCATAAAAAGTCATAGTATAGTAAGGTATAAAAAGTCATAAAAACGTTATAGTATAGTAAGGCATAAAAAGTCATAGTATCGTAAGGCATAAAAAATCATAGTATAGTATGGCATAAAAAGTCATAAAAACGACATAGTATAGTATTGCATAAAAAGTCATAAAATCATCATTGTATAGTATGGCATAAAAAGTCGTAAAAACGTCATAGTATAGTAAGGAATAAAAACTCATAGCATAGTATGGCATAAAAAGTCATAGTATAGTAATGTATAAAAAGTCATAGTATATTAATGTATAGAAAGTGATAAAAACGACATAGTATAGTATAGCATAAAAAGTCATACAATCATCATAGAATATTATGGCATGAATACTCATAGTATAGTAAGGCATAAAAAGTCATAGTATACTAAGATAAAAAGTCAGTATAGTATGGCATAAAAAGTCATAAAAACGACATAGTATAGTAAGGCATAAAAAGTCCTAGTATAGTAAGACATAAAAAGTCATAGTATAGTAAGACATAAAAAGTCATAAAAACGACATAATATAAGAAGGCATAAAAACGTCAGAAAAAGTCACAGTATAACAAGCCATAAAAATCACAAAAAAGGTTATAGTATAACAAGGCGTAAAACGTCATAGTATTGTAAAGCAAAACAAGAGCATAAAAAAATCATAAAAACAACATAGTATAGTATTGCATAAAAAGTCATAAAATCGTCATAGTATAGTATGGCATAAAAAGTCATAAAAATGTCATAATATAGTAAGGCATAAAAAGTCATAGTATAGTGAGGTATAAAAAGGCATAAAAAGTCATACTATAGTAAGGCATAAAAACATCATAGTATAGTAAGGCATTAAAAGTCATACTATAGAAAGGCACAAAAACGTCATAGTATAGTAAGGCATAAAAAGTCATAGTATAGTAAGGTATAAAAAGTCATTAAAGCGACATAGTATATTATGGTATAAAAAGTA
>NW_019457541.1:0-619 GCF_002814215.2 Seriola lalandi dorsalis | reverse complement strand
TTGTTTGTTGACTGACTGTGTCCCAGCAGTAATATTTGCCTTTTATGTAATGTTTTTTATAATGTGTGGCCTCTGGGGGATGGAGAAAGAGCAAGAGCTGGCAGATTGTATTGATTCAGAGCATCTAAAGCTGTGACTTTATGGTGCAGTACAGGAGGGCCCATGAGGATAGCCTAAGCTAACATGTTTTCATGATTGCTTTTTCATGGGTTGCTCCTCAGACTTTTCATTCCCATCCCATCTCTATGTCGTTCTCTCCTTCTTCTTTGTCTCTATCTCTTATTCTCTTTGCCATGACACGACCATGCACACCTCTCCAAAATTTTGCTTTGCTTTTTGCTGATTTCTGTTATGTAATGCAAAGTCCCCACATCCACAGAAACACACACACACACACACACACACACACACAAACATAAAGTTGCTCTCCTTTGCAGCTCACGCACAAGCAGGCGGCTAGTGCTTAACTCAGCGTTCAGAGGGCGGAGACTCATCTGCCTTAGCACATTGCCCTCGTCATCAGCAGAGCGCCCTGCTGTGACACCCGTCGGCCTCTATTACGGCTCCATATAGAGTGGGGTGCTCTGTGTTTGCAGGCCAACAAGTGGAATGCCGTGCT
>NW_019457540.1:0-639 GCF_002814215.2 Seriola lalandi dorsalis | reverse complement strand
ATGACGTTTTTTTCATTTTTTTGCCATACTATACTATGACGTTTTTTTTCATTTTTATGCCTTACTATACTATGACTATACTATGACGTTTTTTTTTCATTTTAATGCCATACTATACTATGACTTTTTTTTTCATTTTTATGCCATACTATACTATGACGTTTTTTTGCATTTTTATGCCATACTATACTATGATGTTTTATGCCATACTATACTATGACATTTTTTTTCATTTTTATGCCATACTATACTATGAGGTTTTATGCATTACAGAACTTTGACGTTTTTTTCATTTCTATGCCTTACTATACTATAATGTTTTTATTCATTTTTATGACTTACTATACTATGACCCTTTTTGCCTTACTATACTATGACGTTTTTATTCATTTTTATGACTTACTATACTATGATGGTTTTTTTCATTTCTATGCCTTACTATACTATGACATTTTTTGCCTTACTATACTATCACGGTTTTATTCATTTTTATGCCATACTATACTATGACGTTTTTTGCCTTACTATACTATGTCATTTTTTCTAATTTTTATGCCTTACTATACTATGACGGTTTTATTCATTTTTATGCCTTACTATACTATGATGGTTTTTTTCATTTCTATGCCTTACTATACT
>NW_019457539.1:0-648 GCF_002814215.2 Seriola lalandi dorsalis | reverse complement strand
GCCTCCTGTCTCCTGAGAGAAATGGAGAAGAAGTAAAACTTAAAAAGTTTAAGATGTTACAGGGTTTTCACCCGACACAGGCAGTATACTTCAAATTCAAAGCCAACTTTATTGCCATGTTTCCACAGAAGTTGAACATAGAAGATGCATAGTAAACTGAATGCTTGCTGCAAAGCATTTCCAAATTCCTGTCTTCATTATCATAGACATACCAACCACTGACATGAAGAGTACGAGGTACAAAACATTTAAAATAACAACCTCTACCTCCCTCTAGTGGCCACCAGGTGTTGGTACATTATTTGCACAAAGTCCTCGACATGTGAAGGGTTTCACTGCATTTTATTGACTCTTCTGAGCATTGGAGATAAATTAATTTCATGAATGTAAAACATTGACTGAATTAAATATGAATACTGCAAGTCAGTGGTATTGCTGTCTAAAGCCAAGCACCGAAGAGGCCTTTAATAACTATTAAAACACATTAAAGATTGAAGTTTATCTCTGAATACAATTTAATACGATTTTAATATAAACAAACTAGTGGTAAGATTTTTTGTTTTACTCTTTACTCTCTTCACACAAAGCAGAAAACACTTACACTGACACATCGATATAAATGTGTCAGAATAATGAAGCCATTAAAAT
>NW_019457538.1:0-693 GCF_002814215.2 Seriola lalandi dorsalis | reverse complement strand
AAACACTTCCTGTTTCTGTTTGCTTTTCAGGAACATTAAACCAAAACAACTGGGCCAAGAAGTTTCCATCTTGCAGCAACGCCAAGCAGTCTCCCATCAACATCGAGGAGAACCTGGCCCAGGTGAAGCTGCAGTACCAGAAGCTGCAGTTTGACGGCTGGGAGAGTCTGACGACCGACGGGACGACCATCAAGAACGACGGCAAGACCGGTGAGAACGATCACCTGTTGATATCACAGCTTTTTAAAAGTCATTTATATATTTGTAGCCATGCTAGCAGCATGACTGAGGATCCTAGTATTTTTGTTTTGTTTTTTTGTGAAACATCTCGACAACTATTGGATGGATTGTCATGAAATGTTGGTTCGGACATCAATGTCGACCTCAGGATAAATTGTACTCACTTCGATGATCAAGCTAAAATTTCAATTTGCAGAACTAATGACATGACAGACTCAGCTCTGCTTGTGTTTATCGTTAATCATGCTAATATGCTAACATGCTAAACGAAGACGGTGAACATTGTAAGTATTACACATTCTTAGCATCACCATGGTAACATGTTAGCATACTGCTGTTAGCAGTTAGCTCGCAGTGCTGCTAGCATGGCTGCAGATTCTCACACCTGTTTAAAGTCCAGTCCAAATGTGGTTGTGTTTCATGTTGTGCAGAAGATTTTCTTGAATTTTAACA
>NW_019457537.1:0-504 GCF_002814215.2 Seriola lalandi dorsalis | reverse complement strand
CTTTTCTAATCATACAGGTGTTAATTATCACTGAAGATCCATATATTATTATGTTTGTTTGTTGCAGGTTAAACTCCATATCAAAAACTCCACACATTGAACACATGTAAAGATTGCTGTTTATCTTGTTTAAAGTAAAGTTAAGTAAAGAGACACTAAGTACATGAACCACATGATACAGTATAAGATTTTATAGCATGGAGGATTCTTGTGTTCACAGACAGTCACTGTATCTGGGCAGAACAAACCTTTAATCAGTCAGATGTAAGAAACTACGACAGTGAGTTAGTGTCCTGAGTGAAAAACACAGAGGCATGCAGTGAAAACGATGGGACACTCACGTTTGACCTTCCACATGTCGTCAGTGTGATGGCAGACACAGACCGTCAGCACAACAAAAGATCTAAGAATAGTTGCGTCGGATCTGAGCAGCTCATCCCCGCAGCCTGCAGGAGTCCAGTTACAGTCCAAACAATGTCAGCCTTTTTATAACTGCACACAAGA
>NW_019457536.1:0-536 GCF_002814215.2 Seriola lalandi dorsalis | reverse complement strand
ACAAACGGTCAAGGTGACACGGGCGGAACGGTCCAGAAACAGCTGATCCAATGTAAACACTCAGGGAGACGTATAAACAGGAAGTGAAGCAGACGACACCCTGTTCACACCTGGTATTAACCTGCGTCTCCACATGTGACCGGATCTCTCTTCCAAATAAACTTATTTCTGAACGGGAAAGAGATGTCAGACTTTATTTCTGTTCGCAAAGACTAAATGTGTTGTTGTTGTTGTTGTTGTTGTTGTTGTTGTTGTTGTTGTTGTTTAGTCTGAGAGAAAGGGGGGCGGGGCATGGAGCGGTCTGAGCCAATCAATGAGCTGAGATGTTCCTGTCTCATGGAATATCAAGGTTTTGAGTTTTTCTTTTAGACGTTAAAGGAGCTCTTATCAAACTTACATGTCTTATTGATATTTAACATATGTTTCCTTTACAGGTTTGAATATCATGCTCATTGTTTTAAAGCCCCCCCCACCTGTGAATGAAGAGGACTGGTTCTGGTGAGTAACAGTCGATGTCACTATAATCTGAGTTTGTT
>NW_019457535.1:0-662 GCF_002814215.2 Seriola lalandi dorsalis | reverse complement strand
TGAATCTGCAATGAATTAAACAAATTAAAAACAAAACTATCCCGAGAGAACATTATTTAGAAAAAGCAAATCACTTGGATGAAATTACTGCCTGCAGTCAAATGATGCAAGTTCATCATGTTTAAAACTTATTTTTGCATTTACACAGTTGAAAAATGAAAACATGTGACATACTCTAGCTGTAAACATAACGGCACGAGATGTACTGAAAGGGGTAATCCTTTTGTTTTTATTTGATTTTTTTTTTTCTTTCCTTTTGCATTTTTCCATTTGGTTTTCATTTACTTCCTTTGACGCCAAGTGCTCATTAGTTTGTTTTGTGTTCATGCTTATTTTTCTGTCTCTATTGTTGGTATGAAAGCTTGTCGGTCTAGTGTTTTTTCTAACATACTTACCTGTAAGTGATGGTGGTGTTTTCTTTATGAATCTATGGTGGCTGTAGGGTTTGCTTATCGAATCTCAGCATCTTTTTTGTCCATAGAGTGTGTGTAGCTTTGAGAACAGAAAATTGTCAAGTACTGGTCCGATTCGTAATCTTTTACACTCATCTTGCGATCAAATAGTTGTTAATTTAAATTGAAGGTCTGCCAGTTTTTGACTGAGTTTTATTTAGGAAAGCGTAGGTCGAGCGTTTTACAGAACATGTGAAACGCATACCATTA
>NW_019457534.1:0-557 GCF_002814215.2 Seriola lalandi dorsalis | reverse complement strand
TTTTTTTTTTTTAGTTTTGCTATTTATATTGACTGTATGATAGAGACAGAAACTTGCCTCCAATGTATCCAGGTTTGCCCTCTGTCTCTTCCCTCCCATCCACCATCTCATCACTTCTCCCTGCACTATCAATATGTCACACCCTGGTCCGTCAGGGTCCGATTTCTGCACGTCTCCAAATGTCATTTCATGGGGAGAAAATTGAGTTTTTGTGCAAGAAAAGCGCAGAGCTGCCAGCAATATTCAATACATGTTTTTTTCTTTTTTTTCCTTTGTCCGTGTCTCATGTTTGAGGCCGAGGTTTTTTTCCCCCCTGCTTCTCCTTAGGATCGATCCATCTGCATTAGGTCACTAAAAGAGTTCTCTGACAGCTGTTTGCTGGAGGTTTCTCTCTGCGGCTGTGAATGTAACTTCCCTCCAGAACCAAAAATCCACTTACCACTGTTGGCTCATGCTAGTTAACACCAGTGTCTAGATTCTCTGGTCTTGTAAATGGGATGTCCTGAGGGCTGCACAAGAGGCTAAAACCCCTGAGGTCATACCTCATTTCCCCCAAA
>NW_019457533.1:0-595 GCF_002814215.2 Seriola lalandi dorsalis | reverse complement strand
GCGTCACCAGCTCAAAGTTTGTTCACCCTCTCAAATTCAAAGGTGCTTTACTGGCATGAAAGTGTAAAAAACACTACCAGGTGGTGGCTTGTGGGTATGTCCTGTCTCCTTCTCTTTTTGATTTTGAGATGTCATTTACCTCACTGAAATGTGGATTTACAGCAGTATTGCAGTATATGTCCAGCTGCTGGGTGTAGTCCCTGTAGGAGACAGTAGAACAAGGTCGTCAGCATAAAGCAGAGACTTCACCTCTTCACCTGCAGCACATTTGTCCTTGAGAAAACCATCAGAAGATCCCATTGCCTCAGACTCACCTGTTCAGATTGTCCCCCGACCTTTTACACAGGACAATAACACCGATAACGAATCCAGCTGCTGATGGTTGTATCAGCACAGATGTTTGGAGTTAGTTGCATTTTTGTTGCATCATTTAATGTCATTAAGGGCCCATTCTTTTTATTTTATTGGTGCACTCTCTTGCAAGAAAGCTGTATGTGATTACACTGTATGATCTAAATCCTTTCTCACTTTCCTAGGCCATGAAGGTGGTGTCCAAGAAGAAGTTAATGAAGCAGTGTGGGTTTCCACGTAAGTC
>NW_019457532.1:0-536 GCF_002814215.2 Seriola lalandi dorsalis | reverse complement strand
CTTTACTTTCATTCTCTACCTGAATACTTTGTCCCTGTACCTTTAAGAACCAGAAGAAGAGAGGGGAGGGGGGTGAGAGAGGGTGGGGAGAAGTGCAGTAACAGTGGGAGAGAGAGAGGGAGAGGGAGGTGGTGTTAATGTTCTCATGTGTTTTCTTTCTGTGGGCAGTGGCAAAGCCCCACCGCAGCATAAACATGCACATGCACATGCATGAACACACGCCTCCCCATGCACACACACACACACACACACACACACACACACACAGGAAGGCAACAACGTGTGAGTGAGGGTCCCTATCCAGTCACAGTCAGGGAAGAGAGAGTCATGTTGACAACAATATTCCACAGCTGTGATCCCATCATACTCTGTGGACGTGGAAGAGGAAGGGATGGCACTGATAGGAAGTGAGACATTGAGAGACAGAGAGGAGGGCGATGGAATCACAGTGAACAAGCTTGAGGTTAAAGTGATGACTTTCTGAATAAAATTTTCTGATGATAGAGGATGAAAGACCTCAGATGGACCACTGCAGT
>NW_019457531.1:0-605 GCF_002814215.2 Seriola lalandi dorsalis | reverse complement strand
GTGGAGGTCGTGTTGGAGCGGCAGCCTTTACACTTTCACACAATTAACAAATATCTTCACACAGTGGTGAGTATGTGTCAGGATAACAATGGTCAAACATGTCAGCAGATTCACACAGAGACTATAAATAAATTATTATGATCATTAAGAGGCTCAGATTTGATACGTGCACACCAGTGAAACCACAGCCTCACACACACACACATACACACACACTAACACACACACACACACTCACACACCTAACAGGAAAAAAAAGCCTCACACATACACACCACACTGCTGAAACCACACACACACACACACACACACACGCGCTGAGGCGTCTGCGCTGCAGCTTCCTCTCAGTAATTAGCTCTGAGTGTTAATCCCGTCTGAATTCTGCATTTCAACATCAAAGGGGACGTTCAACAAAGCCACCGCCTGAAATGAGAGCTGCAGTTATTTATACAGCCAGCTGCAAACACAAACATCTGCCTGCTGTTGTCTGTCCACTGGGCTCAGAGGAGAGGCGCCTTCTCCTCTAAAAGAAACCATGAGTGATGAGGAAGAGGAGACTTTGAGTTGGTTTCCAGTTACAGCCAATAAAAAATGAATCATTTTTC
>NW_019457530.1:0-638 GCF_002814215.2 Seriola lalandi dorsalis | reverse complement strand
TCTTCTTTTGAATTTTAACTGTATTTGTTTGCATCTTGACATCATTGCAAATGTGGGAATAAATTAAATGAAGCCAACTTCCCTGTTCATTACTCCATGACGCCCTCAGTTCATGGGTGTATAAAGAGAGCTGGATGATAGCACTGACCATAAACATGGTCAATTATTATACTTTACTATATTATTTTATTTCTTGGAAGTTTAATGTTTGTGTGTTGCTGCAGCACAGCTTTGTTTGTTTGTTGTGTGCATGGAGAATCACTGATCGACAGTCTGATAGATCAATCAGAGAATCAGCATTTTGTAGTAAACAGCCCTTTAACAGCTTTTTTTTGGTTGTCATTTTGCATCTATTGTATTTTTACTTTTAATTTTTCATCATTGTTTTTTTATTTATTTATTTATTTTATTATTATCTTTTTTTTTTTCTATTATTATCATGTTGGGTTTCCCCTTCTGTTCGTGCAGCTGAGACATTACATGTGATGGCTGTTTGAGTAATCACTGGGGGCTAAGACCACTCAAAGTTAAATATTCTGTGGCATGCTGGGTATTGTAGTGCGTCTTCTTGGCGGTTATTTAGATTTAAAATGAAAGCGTTACTTCAGAGGAGGAGCGTTATGATCTTATGAATGACC
>NW_019457529.1:0-568 GCF_002814215.2 Seriola lalandi dorsalis | reverse complement strand
GAGAGAGAGACAGAGTGACTAAGATAGAGATGGACCAGTTATTATTTCTTGAATGTGCTCTGAGCCTTGGCAGATAAACCTGAAGAACATTCCTCATTTTAAAGATCACGTTATCAGAAATCTGAATAATAATGATAAAGTCTTTATGGTTCTTTATCTGTGTTTATTGGGGGAAATCAGTCATGCGTTTATATTTTTCTTTCATAGAACTGCTGCAGAATATTACTTAGGCGTATATAAAGCGCTCACTGTTAGTGATGTTTTTTAATGCTGTTTTCTCCATGTCACTACAGACGCTGCCACAGAACTGCAGGTGTCCAATTCCAAGTTGGCTGAAGTCGAGGCCTCGTTTTCAACGCAGAAATCTGAGGTTAGATTCTCTGTTCACTGTGTAACTACAGCCCTTTCTCACGTGCAACCTGTTCACCTGTCAGAACAGGAACGTGTAGGTGTAACTCATAACATTAACACAGGCTTTGTTCCAGAAACACCTGCGACAGTGAGCCAGTAATGTAACAACACCAAGGCCCTGAAACAATGAAGCTTTTATTTACACCATTGTTTGAGA
>NW_019457528.1:0-536 GCF_002814215.2 Seriola lalandi dorsalis | reverse complement strand
GGCGATAAAAATACAACTGACTTGACCTACATAGTATTTTAGCACAGTCCCATGCACACCACTTCAGAAATGTTAAGTTTGACAGGCCTTTCTGTGCGGAGTTACGGATGCTGAGATACAATTGAATGATCACAGGGGCGAAGTAAACAATCAACAAATCTGCCCATTCGTTGAGTTTTCATACACAATACATTTATTTCCAGATATGGAAAATGTTTACTTTTTGTAAAATGTAATGTTGAAGCTGAGACATTTTAATCACTGAGAAGGTTTGAAGAAGCAGCATTGTGTTTGCTCGGAGATTAAAAAAAGTGTTAACAAGTGCAGCAAATTCACAACAGACGATCCCTGCAGCTCTCTGGCTCACAATCCCTCATATGGCTTTCAGCTCAGCTCTGCAGCACATTCCACTAGGATGGATCCTAACAAGAACTCCCGGCCGTGCTAACGTCCAATCCCTTGTCTAGTCAGCATTTAAAGGTCGATCTGCTTGGTGGGATTTGAACTGGCAGACCTTGGGTGAGGAGCCAAGTTCC
>NW_019457527.1:0-595 GCF_002814215.2 Seriola lalandi dorsalis | reverse complement strand
TGTTTTTGTGGGTATTTGGTAATAACCAGAAGTGACATTCTGACCTGATAATGGCTCCAGAGGAAGTGTTTAAGGGCCCCCTGAAGTTATTACTATAAATCCTGAGTGGAACAGATGTCTCTATGAAATTTCATGGCATTTTAGGCGGCTGTGTGTTTAAAATGTCAAGCTGCTGATGGTGCAGGAAGGAAAAGTCACGGGAACACCGAAGAAATTATGATCGTTTCGGGTCTGTCAAACTCTGCTAAAGAAATTTCAGCGCAATCCCAAATCAATATTTGTTGAGGTATTCTGAAGTGGTGGAAAAACCAACAGACGTTAACATCTGTAAAAACCTGATGATTAAAAACCTTATTTGGTCTTTGTAATAAATTATTTTTTAAAGCAAGTTTCAATTTTTGCCAAAAGATTTAAAATATCTCACTGCAGTGTCTCCCACTACAGTCTGTTTCGCCTCCAGTCTTAAATCCTGAATTAGAGAGTAAATGATTTGTTAATGCAGTTTAAACATCACACACCGTACTTAATGATCAGGTTCTTCAGGAGAAAAAGCACCAACTCCTGATTAGAAGCTGAGATCCGAGACCGGGCGTGC
>NW_019457526.1:0-576 GCF_002814215.2 Seriola lalandi dorsalis | reverse complement strand
CATTGTAACTTTGTTAAGAAAAGTCCTATGTAAATAAAGTTATTATTATTATTATTATTATTATTATATATATATATATATATATATATATATATATGTGTATATATATATATATGTATATATATATATATATATGTTTATGTGTTTAAGATCTGAATTTACATTCAGAAATGCCCATACGCAAATGAAATATATGTACACATGAAGTAAAAATGTATATACAGTGTAGTCTATATATGTAAGAGATTATATGTGAAAACTGTTGGAAAAAATTGGAACAATATTACATATTGACATATATGTCCAGCTAATTAAAACATGTATTTTGGTATGTCTGTTTATATTATATGTCTATATTATAGACATATGTTACATGAATATACATCCATCCCAACGCCTGTCAGTATATGTTCATTATAAATGTAAATGTAAAAGTAAGACATGTATAGTGAAATTCAATAAGAAATTGTTAAGAAAATCATGTGTAAACATAGGGAATTTTGATTGGCATGTTTTTATAAAGTTGCATTTTACTAAGAGTATTTCATGTATGTTAAATGTATATTTTCATATATC
>NW_019457525.1:0-626 GCF_002814215.2 Seriola lalandi dorsalis | reverse complement strand
TCTGGTTTTATCTGGTTTTAACACACCTGCCGTCCTCAGCTGGAATTAAAGCCTCACCTCTTTCTCTCTCCCCTCAGCTGCCCCCCCCCCCTCTGAGTAGCTAAGCGCAGTGTGTGGGATTAGGTTGCTGTGGTAATAACTTCCAAAACGCAAAGATTCGTCTTCCCCCGTATTCAAAGAGACTTTAGCTTTTATAAACAGAACCGCCTCAGACTTCACGTACAACTCCAGGTTTTACACCATGTCTGTCTTTTCTAGTTTCATCGTGTTAAAGAACCGGCGCGGCGTCGTCGCCGTCGCCTTTATTCTTTATTTCTCTGCTGCAGAGTTTTCTGGACGCGACCATGCCGAGCGGGGCTAATGCCATGAACTGTCTTGTTCACTGTTTTCCACAATGTTTTGCAGTTCAAATGGCGGATTGGAAAGTGCTGACATTCCGGTGGCGGATATTGCTCTCTTGCCCGCCAGCGCCCTAAATCCCCTGTTGCGAGGAGTGTGGTGTGAAATCCATTTAGCACAGATTCTTGCAAAAGGCTTGTCATCTCATTGAAGAGATCCCACTGAAATCTGGAAGAAGCCTTTTACTGTAGGTGTTAAAAAAAAAAGAAAAGAAAAGGAAAAAAAAA
>NW_019457524.1:0-651 GCF_002814215.2 Seriola lalandi dorsalis | reverse complement strand
TGGTCAAGTCTTGAGACGTCAGCGTGAACATCAAGACAGATAAGATGATGATTTATGATTGAAGTCTGCGAAGTTCGTCTGTTGGCTCACCAGGTTTAATAACAACCAACATGTGTCCTGTTTTTTTCTTTCTCTGTTTTTTTTGTCACACTTGGTTCAAGATGATCATCACCCCAGTGAGTTTACACCGACACAACACTTACGATCTACAATCAGCTGAAACAGAAATACCACAAAAGTTATGAACTTTAACCTTCCTGCACAATCACTCCGCACGTGTATATGATCAGAGCTGAATGAACCTTCTACCTTAGGCCACAAACGTATCAGTCACCTCTTTCACCGAAGGCATCTCAGCTTGGCCGTTGGTGTCACGTTTAGAACCATCAGGGACGCGAGGTCGTCCACTGTGCTCACATTCATACCAGGTGAAGAGAACTTATGAGGACTGACAGGTCAGAGTTCACTGAGCATTTTTCTGTCAGATCCAAAATTGTGAAAGTTACAAACAAAAAAACAATATGAATAAAAAAGGAGGACAGTACCTGAGCCCTGCTCGGTGAAATTAATCTGCTGAGTGATTACATGTCTGAAACTCGTGGAAAAGGGAAACTGATGTGGTTCAAACAGCATCAAGTGTTTTTTTTTTTT
>NW_019457523.1:0-577 GCF_002814215.2 Seriola lalandi dorsalis | reverse complement strand
ATAGAAAGGATTTTGGTGAAATTAATAAAATAAAACAAAAAATTATACAAAACTCTTTCCTTGTCCGTTACATTCACCCCTCCTTAATTTCTCCAAAATCCCAAACATTAGGAAGGAACTGTAATCAGTAATTTGTGCAATCTACAATGGTCACATTCACTCAAACCAAGATGACCCCCGGAATCAGATTCCTCAATACAGCATGAAAAGCTACTTATGAAATAAGTTCAGAGAAGACAGAAGTTGATCAGGCTACTGTGTCTCCTAGTTAATATGGTGCCTTATACACCACACCCAATCTTGGCACACAACCCTACCAATGAAAACATTTATCGTGCATGAACAAGAAGATACATAAGAATGATGATGAATAATGAATGAAAAAAAATAATAAATAAAAAAAATAAAAAATACTACAATTTGTACGTAGCTGTACCCCCATCTATCACACCTCAGAACAGAGTCAGCAAAGACTGAGATTTTCTGCCAAACCCTCTCATAATACCCCTTGGAAGTGGTTTCTGGGCCATGTTCTCAATTAGGCGATTAACCGCCTTAACAACCCTGCCTGTACGGG
>NW_019457522.1:0-628 GCF_002814215.2 Seriola lalandi dorsalis | reverse complement strand
GGAGGAGGAGGAGGAGGAGGAGGAGGAGGAAGAGGTGGAGCCAGCACATTGATGCAGAGAATAAATTCAAATGGAAATACAGTCGGGCACTTTAACAAAGCTTCAAATACATTAGTTAAATGAATAGTTAAAACTTGACTGTGTTTATGGCGGAAACGTTCAGTTTCAAAGTGTTAGTATCCAGTAACTGTCAGTGTGTGCAAAGTCACATGGGAGAGCTGGAGCCAATCAGGACAGGTCTCCAGTTTGTTTGTTTTTTTACATTAAATATCAGAACGTGATTATTGATCAACAATTAGTCAGATATTTAGAGGGAAAGAAACTAGGGTTCATGTACCGGAATCTGAGCTCCACAAATGAGCTCAAGGAGGTGTCAGCGTTGTAATCACTGTGTGTGTGTGTGTGTGTGTGTGTGTGTTCTAGCCAATCACAGTCTAATTCCTGGCAAAAAGAGAAAGAGACACTGTCATGGATCAGAGCCAAGACACTTCTCAGCAATTAGACAGCCACAACACACACACACACACACACACACAGTATAATGTATACACAGACACACACACACACACACACACACATAGTATAATGTATACATACACACACAGTATAATGTATACACAGACACACA
>NW_019457521.1:0-490 GCF_002814215.2 Seriola lalandi dorsalis | reverse complement strand
AGAGGCTCAGAGCCTCCTCTCTTCTGATTGGCTCACAGACCTGTTGTTACTAGAGCTGCAGAGAGAAGCCTGAGAGAGGAGATGTGAAACTACACTGAGATAGTTTTTATATCTTGTTATGGATCAACACTTCAAATAAAACACAGAAGAAGAAGAAACATGGAGCTTTAATGTTCAGGTGGAAAGCCTGGCCTGATGGTGGCAGTAGACTGGAGTCAGGAGTCTGTTGCATCAGATGTTCATAAATGTAGTCAAGTTCTAGGTGAAGTTTTACACATGACTAAATTAAATCAGTGTTTTAAGAGATAAAAATGATCTGGTTTGAATAATAATTAAAAGGGGGCCTTCAGTCTCATCGTTGCTGCTGCTAACGGGACGTTTTCTTGGGATGACACAAATGTTTTTTAAGACAAGTCCATGTTTTCCTTCCTGCTAAAACAGGTTTCCACCGACTCGCTTCTTGTTTAGATAAAGTAATTAAATTTTTTTC
>NW_019457520.1:0-636 GCF_002814215.2 Seriola lalandi dorsalis | reverse complement strand
CTGGAGGTCACCCTGAAGACACACAAGCAAAAGTACTGTTTATATTTTGAGCATCTGCAGACTTTCAGACGTCGACTTGGTCGTGGTTCAGCTGTGATCGAAGTGAGCTGCTGCATCAACATCCATCATTTTCCCAGCTGTGATTCTTCCTCCACACGGCAAGATGTTGTGACCACAGTGTCAATCAACGACACACACTGAAGCACAGCTTTCTTTAGTCCACATGCTGCTATTTGAAAATACTCAGTGTGTTGTCATTCTGCCTGCATGAATGTGCCACAGACTCAAAGTGTAGTTAGTTGTTTTAAGTCTGTAGATTTTTGTGTGATGTATTTAAATACAAACACACGAATCTGTTGACAGCTCTCACAGGCGACATTGGGCTAACCACTGCTGTTCAATTTCTCCCTTAAAAACAGTTGCAGTTGTCAAATGAGCATTTACTGAAACCATCCAGTGATTTAATTTCAACAGAACCAGGGAAAACCTTCAACTTTCATCCCACTTTATTCGTTCTGGAGTTAGAAATCTTTATTTTTTTCTCTCAATATCTGCTGTGGTTGTGAAGCTGAGAAAGACGAGAGCCTGTGATAAAACTTTCAGGGTGGTGTCGGACTTTGACCGTCTTAACGGACC
>NW_019457519.1:0-537 GCF_002814215.2 Seriola lalandi dorsalis | reverse complement strand
GCAGGTTTTCCATTTGCCTACTTGTAATTTTGAAAGCCACAATACCATATCAACATTAATTTGAGATATATTGAGGTAAATATTCTCCACTCAGGGACTAAGGCAGTTTTTGTTAATAAATATAAGTTCCAGGATAAATATTGTGATTGGTTGGATTTCATTGTTACTGGACCCTTTCAAAAATACTGGCACATGGGGGCAACATCTGCTCCAGTTTCCCAGGCGATATATAAATTTATACTGGCATATATGCTGGCAGATAAATAACAGGAAACTGCTGTACAGAAAAGCCTCTCAGATAATTTTGAAACAGTGTCACAATTACATAGTTTTACCTACCAGAAGGCAGTGATACGTTTAACTGTAAAATGTCCCACTCAGTACATATCATGGTCAAACATTTTTATGAACAAATTTAAGGGAGCAATTGTAAAAAACAAAAACAAAAAAAGAAAACAGTTTTTTATATTCTAGAATATCATTATTAGTTTTGGCCGTAACAATCAAAAATAATTTTGATTGGGTTCTATATTTAAC
>NW_019457518.1:0-688 GCF_002814215.2 Seriola lalandi dorsalis | reverse complement strand
ACACACACACACACACACACACACACACACAGAGGGAAATGGGCATGAATAACCCCTGTTACCTCTAACCTTTACCCCCAACCACCTCCAAGCCCGTGCAACAACCTTTCTCTCAACCACACACCCAACAAGGGAAGCCTATGACTCAAAAGAGAAAGCCCACAGTCAAGAGAAGCAGCGGCTGAGGGAAGGGAGGAGTTTCCTGGACAAGCACACACACTTATTCTCACTCTCACACACACACAGTAGGAAACATAGATGCAGAGGTCAGATACAGAGAGAGTCGCATATAAAAAAAAACCCAAAAAAACACACGTATGTCTTTCTTAAAACGGGCCTATAGTTGATCACCCACACCTGGCGTCATTGTCAGTGTGAGTGTGTTTGCTTCTCTGTGTTGAATGCATTTCAAGTGTGTGTTGACATGCTGCCCTGTACCAGCAGCGCCTCTATATGGCTCAGCAACGTTTGTCACATCAGTCATCCGTCGCACATCTAACTTTCTGCTTGCTTGCACCAGCGTCAGCCTCGAACTTCCCAGTTAACTGAGCATAATGTCGTAAATCAACAAAACACAACATGACATTAATATTTGAAATAGAAGCTGTTGTGTGTTGTGATGGCTGCTGTTGCGTTTCACTCGTCACAGAGCCCTTGTGTTAAGACTAATGTGGGGGGGGGGGCGAGT
>NW_019457517.1:0-643 GCF_002814215.2 Seriola lalandi dorsalis | reverse complement strand
TAAAGGTATTGATGCCACTAATAGTAATACTACGATTTATGAATACAGTCCATTCCTCTTGGAATTAGCACAAAACAATATATTGACCTCAGAAATATATGAACAGTCTAAATATAATGTCCAGGAAGATGTGAATCATGTACATACAAATAGTCAATGTTTGTGCATCAGGTCAGTGGGAACATATATCTTACCCAGTTCATAGATAAATAATCTGTAATCCATGATAAATATGAGTATTTATATCTATCATTAGTTATGTTTTAAACATATATTCAGTAAACTTGAACCAGACCCGGGCCTGAGGCCTGAGGCCTGAGGCCCCGGCAGCAGCTCATAGGTTTGTTACAGCAGAACAGTGAAGCAGCTCATCCCAAAGCAAGAAATTACATTTCTATATTTATTCCTCCACTTTTAAGTGCTTTTGCTTTAATGACAAAGAAACAGCTTCAGATTGTCTTTGGTACAAACACTTTTTACAGGAGAATAAAACTAATGATAAACACAGTGACTGTCTGCCATAGCAGGTGTCAACACCGTTTGAGTGTGTTTGAAGGCAGCAAACTAACCTGTGTTTAATCAAAAACTAGTGTCAGGAATTAAATCTTTTAGCATCAGATCTGTGAACAAACTTCTCATCTCA
>NW_019457516.1:0-536 GCF_002814215.2 Seriola lalandi dorsalis | reverse complement strand
TCAGGGCACATGTACAGTACAGCAGTACAGCCTATCTGTGTGTTTGTGACCCGAAGCAAAGTGGGTCAGCACCTAAAAAAGGAATAAGTCGCTAGCAGACAAGCTAGCAGTGGATGTTTACTGCCAGACCATGATCCACTAGATCGTGTTACCATAGACACACTGTCCATATGAGTTACCTCAACATCACATGCTGGAGACTCTTTATTGCAGTAAATCCATTAAACAGCACACGGTCAAAACATATGGATCTAAACTCTGCTGACTCGGTGTCTTATTGGCACTGACTAAACTGTGTTACAGCATAATTACCTGTTGTAACCTACAACTATGCACCTGTACTCTAACAGGTTACAGTGCTAACGGAGCAAGAAGCGTGACCTGAGCATAGTCCATTATTCAACACACTGACTATTGTATAAACTTGAATAAAATCAGAATGTAAATGGGGCTACCGTGATTAGTCGCCATAAACAAAAACAATATTTTAAGTCCAGTAATAGTGTGAGCTGGATCAATAAGGGCCGGGATAAGAT
>NW_019457515.1:0-606 GCF_002814215.2 Seriola lalandi dorsalis | reverse complement strand
CTCCATCTAGACAGATACCACCTCATATGACAATCACATACATACACACAGAGAAGCACACACCGGAACACACAGCAGAAATGTCATACCACATCAAGCAGAGGCTTTTATTTTAGACTATCCTCTAAATCAGAGCAGACAGGACAGCCATGTTCTGAGCAAGAAACCTGCCCAGCTATGTCTCTTATTTTAGAAATGAGATAGCCCATACATCCATGGTTTTCAGCACCAACATTTAGTCTTCTCTCATTGGTTAGGTTTGCTTACATTGCCTATTGATCTCTGCAGATTTTTCAAAGTATTGATACGACTTGTCTTCAAATATTCAGAAGTATTAGTTGAGTAGACGTTAGGGTTGTCACGATACCAAATTTCTGTTTCGATACCGTTACCAATATGTATTTCGATACTTTTCGATACTTTTCGATACTTTTTGTAAAAAATATTTCATTATATTATGTATTGCCTTAATGGGTTATTTAAATATTTAAAGAATGTCATTTAATTTTTAAAAATATATTTTTTAATGTATTTATTAACCATGGACATGTTTTAGCTCTCTGTATGCAGGCTACTGTAGGTTTACTACTGGGCTGGGAGGGGCTT
>NW_019457514.1:0-543 GCF_002814215.2 Seriola lalandi dorsalis | reverse complement strand
CAGCTTTGGTTTGATGGACATTATATATTTATTGGTGTTTTAAAATCTGATTTGTTATGTCAGAGTTGATTGTATTCAAAGCATCTATAATCAGTATTTTTACATTAAGAATGGTTCACCAGAAAGGAGAAAGGAAATGGCTCGTAGTGATGATCAAGCTAAAGAGAGTTATCACCCGACTCTGCGGTTTTCTGGAGCAATATAGCTCATTGTATTTTCGGGGGGAGGTGGCTCATAGCGTCATTTTCAGCCGTAGTAGGCAGCTGTTTTGCATTTTAAAAAACATCTGTAAAAACCAACTGTACGCTACCTGCCACCAAAGAGCACACACACAGTGCTAGAGGCCAGCTGGTGAACACAGAGGAACTGCCAACCGCTAAAAAGACAGATATTTCTCTCAGGAGTTTAAGGAGGTGTAATGATTTCTGTCTCAACCCTTGTCTATTATCCTCTTGTCATTCTCTACCCGCCCACCAGATGTCCCTGAACCTTTTTCCTGTTTCCAGCCCCACCTTCTCCCATTTCTAATCACCACACTGTCCC
>NW_019457513.1:0-536 GCF_002814215.2 Seriola lalandi dorsalis | reverse complement strand
ATAAGCTTACGTTTATAACGTAAAATCTGGGAAACAACCAGTAACTGCAGCTGTCAAATTAAATGTAGTGGAGAAAAATAAACAATATTTCCATCGAAAATGTTGTGACATTGAGCTTAAAATGTAAATACACTGAATACTTCTGTCACCGTTTCCCCGAAGCTTCAAGCATAACCCATCAACTATATGAAAACGACTAAATTCCAGTGACATAAAAGAAAAAAGTTTTGACGTAATTTGGGGCGGTGGGAGTTCATCACTCCCAGCAACATTCTCAAAGGTTTGAAAAGGAAAAGCCTTAATGACAGTAATGACAATGAAACATTATTGCTTCCTACAGCTAAGAGATGGGCCGAGTCAAAGAGGCAGGGAATGAAAAGATGATTTACAGAAAAGAGGAAGTACAATAAAAAAGAGGATTTGGATGTGGCATCAATTTCAAAGCCCGAATTGACACAGATTTATTCAGTTTCATTTATTGTGTCTTACTGAGCCTTTTGTTCCTGATAAATAAAGGAACACTCAGCTAAAAAAAA
>NW_019457512.1:0-597 GCF_002814215.2 Seriola lalandi dorsalis | reverse complement strand
CAGCTCTGAGACCTTATATAGACAGGTGTGTGCCTTTCTGTATCAAGTCCAATCAATTGGATTTACCACAGGTGGACTCTTGTCAAGGTGGAGAAACATCTCAAAGATGATCAAGAGAAATGGGAGAAAACAGATCTAAATATCAAGTGTCACAGCATAGAGTCTGAATATGTGATATTTCAGTTTTTCCTTTTCAATAAATTTGCAAAAAATTCTAAGATTCTGTTTTCAGCTTTTTATTATGGGCTATTGATTTATTGATTGAATTTATTGTAATCATCTTAGCATGAGGTTGCAACATAACAACAAAAGTGAAGGGTTCTGAATACTCTCTGAATGCTCTGTAGCAGCAGATTCATGCACACTACACAGTATATTGTATTCTCAGCCAAAATTGTGGTTGATTGCTGTTATAGCCCATTTCAAACCACACTACTAGACTTCATTAGGAAATATATATAGGAAGAAATTCAGTCCCTGTCTTTCAGATCGATCTAATGGTGCCCCTGTATGTACACAGGAAGCTTTAATCCCCCACACTGAGCAGACTGAAAATCTAATCCTTGAGTCATTGTAGATGGGTGGCTGCACTTTCTG
>NW_019457511.1:0-545 GCF_002814215.2 Seriola lalandi dorsalis | reverse complement strand
AGAAATAGTTCAAAGAATCAGTGTCTGGAGATTTGACACTTTCCCTCTGATCTGTATTTGACTGTAACCAGCAGATGATGTTGCTCCAAAGACCAAAGTCTGAGCTCCACACAGACCTGACTGAACAACCTGCAGCTGAGCTGCTGTCAGTAAACAGTGAAACGTGGTCAATCGATCGCAGCTGCGTCTGAGCATCAAATGCACAGGCAGCGTTGCATCATGGGTCACGCATTCACAGGAAGTGCTATTTAAAACCGTGTGGTTGAGAAACAATGAGCCAGTCAGTCCTGCTTTCATCCTCCAAGCAAACAGCAGCAGTCTGACTCAACTGCTGGCTGCAAACACACGGCTGTTACTGGCAGTGTGTGTGTGTGTGCGTGTGTGTGTGTGTGTGTGTGTGTGAAATACCATCACATTTCTTTAACTTCTACAATAATACAGTGGAAATGGTAATGTGGTGAATGCTGCAACAACCTTAATGAAAAACACTCGTACTGCAAAACATTAGACACACACACACACACACACACACACACACACACACA
>NW_019457510.1:0-559 GCF_002814215.2 Seriola lalandi dorsalis | reverse complement strand
TGTGTGTGTGTGTGTGTGTGTGTGTGTGTGTGTGTGTGTGTGTGTGTGTGTGTGTGTGTGTGTGTGACACTTACTAAGAGTAAGCCTGTCAGTCGGTAGACTGGCTTTATGATGTGTATGTGTATTTGTTTTGATTACTGGCTCTTGCACAATTTGTTTTCTGGAATGATAATGACACAGATTCACTGTATTGAGGATGTAGGAAGAAGGGAGAACTGAGGAGGAGAAAAGTGGGGGAAGGAGGGACATCATGCAGACTTGGTGAAAAAAGGAGGAGGAAGCCCCTGTTTAAAATGCAAGTTCTCATCTATTCTATCAAATTTACTGTAGTTTAACAGTGAACACAAGAAATGAATTTCTCAGGAGAGTGTTGTCTGATATAGATGTAAATAAAATTGGAAATACTGTTGGTTCAAACAGCTTTAAATATTTAATGTAGAGATCATAAGCTTCTTAAGGTAATTTCTAAGAAATTAAACAATGATGCACCTTGATGCAGCAACGTTCCTGGGGGTTGACAAGGTCGTGGGCTAAGTCCAGACCATCTGGGGCTGAGGTC
>NW_019457509.1:0-540 GCF_002814215.2 Seriola lalandi dorsalis | reverse complement strand
CTCACACACACACACTCACACACACACTCACACTCACACTCACACTCACACACTCACACACACACACTCACTCACACACTCACTCACACACTCACACACACACACTCTCACACACTCACACACACACTCACACACACACTCACACACACACTCACACACACACTCACACACACACACTCACACAACGGCTGAACATGAAGCATCAACACATAAGTGTCAAAAGCTGAATATGACTTGCGAGTGTTGATAGACTGGAAGTTTATTTTGAAAGATGAACTGTGTGTTTCCTGTGATGAACCGGCGACAGTCCTTCAGCAGAAGAAAAAACAGGCTTCACTTGTTTGTGTAGCAGCTGTAATTAAAAGATCAAAGGAAATAAATGGATGTTTTTTCAAAGTAAAGCTCAGATTTCTTGCGTTTCAGTGAAGTGTACGTGTAGATCAGCTGACCCAGGTTTCAGTGTTGCTGCTGTTTGTTGGCACATAACTGATTGTTTTCTACTTATACTTGGCTGTTTTTTCAATTTAAAATCTATGATGA
>NW_019457508.1:0-656 GCF_002814215.2 Seriola lalandi dorsalis | reverse complement strand
CAAACATGGTCAGCAGATAAAATGTATAAAAAATGCAAAGTGACAGATCAACCCACATTATTTACTGTGCTCCATAGAAATTACTTTTGCTTTCGATTCTTTAACCACGATTTGCTGATATCACTTCTGTACTCATCAGTACTATTTTAAATCTATTTTTACATTGTATAATTATAATATTGCTACTTTTACTTAGTGAAGGATCCAAGTTCTTGTTGAATATAGACACGTTTCAAGGTACTCGAACACTTTACAACACAGTAAAAGATAAATGTACACGACAAACGAATGTAAAAGTACACGACATAAAATGCAGAGAAATAAATGTGATTAATCGCTGGTGTTGAGGGAATCGATATTAGAGTTAGCTAAGATGTGAAGTGACTGAGCAAAAAAAAGTCTTGGGTTCCAACGGTTAAATTCTTTAAATTAAATAATACAATGTTTGAATTTTTTGTTTTTCTTTCATCAACAATCTTTAATATTACTGAGAAAACGCTGAAGGTTTGCGGTTTCACATCCTGTAACTTACTGTCACACACGTCTGTCTTATCACTGTATGTAATCGAGTTCTCGCATTGGTCTGTTCGCTCTTCAGTTCAGGCCGGCACGCCGAAACCAGCCAAGCCGCAGCGAGAGGAGGAGGAGCCCATGGA
>NW_019457507.1:0-637 GCF_002814215.2 Seriola lalandi dorsalis | reverse complement strand
ACTCAATCAAACTTTACTTGTACAGCACTTTTCACACAGGTTAGTGCAGTTCAAAGAGCTTCACAGACGACTGATGAGCTACAAAGAAAAGGACAAAAGACAGAAAGCTGACAATGAAATAGAAAAGCTATCGAATCAAAAAACATAAGAAAATTGATTAAAAAAAGATCAGATAGAATAGAATAAAATACAATTTACAACATAATTAAATTAAGAAAACAAAATTAAATAAAGTGACTAATGACTCAAAACCATATTTAATTAAAAGCCAGGCGGCAGGGGTTTGTTTTAAGTTCACGCTGCTCTCACATCCTCATGGAGACGGTTCCATCGGCCCAGAGCATAAAAGCAAAGGTTTTAGGTTTTAGTCCGACTAAGAGACTTGTGTCAGAGGACCGGAGGAGCCACACTGGTTCATATAGCGGAAGCATGTGGGACATGTCTGCTGAGCAAGTGCTTTAAAAAAAAAAAGTAAATGAATTTTAGAATCACTACAGAAGCTGATAGGAAACCAATGCAGGGACTTTAAAATAGGTGTGATGTGTTCTCTCCTTCTGGTCCTGGTCAGGACTCAGGCAGCAGATTCTGAATCAGCTGAAGCTGGTTTTTAACGTTTTTGTGTAGACCAGATAGGAGA
>NW_019457506.1:0-680 GCF_002814215.2 Seriola lalandi dorsalis | reverse complement strand
GTATGAGGGTGGAGGTTTCCTTCAGTACAATGAGTCTTATAATAGTTCCTGGCTTATTTGAAAATTTTAATGATGTTTTCGTGCTGAAACAGCAATTTAAATTAATGGTTTACCTAATTTAACAGAAAATTAATATATAGTTTTAAGCTGCTCTTCAAGCAAAAATTACTTTCTCTGATTCTCAAATGTGAGTTTCGCTGTGTGATAAATAGTTGTAAACTGAATATGTGGATTTTGAACTGTTGGTTGGACGAAACAAGCTAGTCAGTATCTCTGACTTCCATCACTGCTGCATCACTGCACATCACAATTCCCTTCTGTCTGGGAATTAAGTAAGTTTTTGGGTTAAATAGAATCAGCCAAAGCTCCCTTTTTTTACTATAATAGGGTTAATTCTTTTTTGAGTGTGTTGTTGATAGATGTTATTCTCCTGAGAAAGAGACAACCTTCAGCATGTAGTGCTGGCCTCTGACTGTTTAGCCAGCATATATGCTGAGATAAAATTAGATGAACATTTCAAGAATTGTTACAGGAGTATAACAGCATCAAAAATAGTGTCAGAAAAAATCCAATGTATGAGGCTGAACATGATTGCTTTACAGTGAAGGCCTCTTATTTGCATGATGTAAATCATTTAGTCAGTTTGATTACTACTAGCACTGTTCCCTTGGGCGTGTTAG
>NW_019457505.1:0-498 GCF_002814215.2 Seriola lalandi dorsalis | reverse complement strand
GTGTGTGTGTGTGTGTGTGTGTGTGTGTTAGAAGGCATAGGGGATAGGATTAGGTTGATTTCACTATGTTTATACATTATGGGGCTCAAACTACAGTGAGCTGCCAGCCGTGTAAATGTTCGACTATCACAGCACACGCCATGATGTGCATCTCTTCTCCTTTTTGCATTAGTATGAAAAGACACAGAAACAGCGGCTGTTATATTTTCCATTAGTAACTCCAACCAGTTCACCTTCTCTGTGACCCTCCAGAAGGTCTTCTCTCACCTCCCCCTGTGTTAGCTGAACCCACCCTGCAGAACCAGTGTGCGCTTTTTACCAATTTTAATATGCCCCATCCTCATTCCATCAGCACATAAAGATTCCTATCACAGGGGTTAATTGTGGTTATAAAAAAACTCTAGCCCCTCCTCCCATCTCTCTTTACACTCACCCTCCTCCCACCTTACCCATCACCCCATCCCATCCATTCAGTGACTGATGTCCTGATAAAAAGGA
>NW_019457503.1:0-975 GCF_002814215.2 Seriola lalandi dorsalis | reverse complement strand
TTATTGTACGACTTTTTGGGTCTTACTATACTATGATGTTTTCATCACATTTTATGCCTTAGTATACTATATCCTTTTTATGACTTTTTATGCCTTACTATACTATGTCGTTATTATGACTTTTTATGCCTTACTATACTATGACGTTTATATGACTTTTTATGCCTTACTATACTATGTCGTTTTTATGACTTTTTAGGACTTACTATACTATGATGTTTTTTGTGACATTTTAAGACTTACTATAATATGGCGCTTTTAGGACTTTTTATGCCTTACTATACTATGATGTTTTCATGACTTTTTATGCCTTATTATATTACGACTTTTTGGGTCTTACTATACTATGATGTTTTTATGACTTTTTATGCCTTACTATACTATGATGTTTTTGTGACATTTTAAGACTTACTATAATATGGCGCTTTTAGGACTTTTTATGCCTTACTATACAATGATGTTTTTATGACTTTTTGTGCCTTATTATATTACGAGTTTTTGGGTCTTACTATACTATGACGTTTTTATGTCTTACTATACTTTGTAGTTTTAGTGACTTTTTATGCCTTACTATACTATGTCGTTATTATGACTTTTTATGACTTACTTTACTATGATGTTTTTGTCACATTTTATGCCTTACTATACTATATCGTTTTTTATGACTTTTTATACCGTACTGTACTATGTTGTTTTTATGCCTTACTATATATTATGATGCTTTTATGCCTTACTATACTATGAAGGTTTTTTACATTTTTATGCCTTACTTTACTATGACGTTTTAATCACTTTTTATGCCTAACTATACTATGTCGTTTTTATAACTTTTTATGCCTTACTATACTATGTCGTTTTTATGTATTACTATACTATGTCGTTTTTATGACTTTTCATGACTGTGACGTTTTTATGAATTTTTATCTTACTATACTTTGAAGTTTAAGTGACTTTTTATGCCTTACTATACTATGT
>NW_019457502.1:0-633 GCF_002814215.2 Seriola lalandi dorsalis | reverse complement strand
CTTTACCTGAACTAAACGTCTTTTATCCACAATATCAGCCTAATTAAACTGATCAAATCAGTGCAATCAAGTAAAAACAACTAATTATGAGAATTATGATAATATATAGAGTTAATTAGTGTTTGTATGAATTATGAAATGGTGGTGAGGGCAAACAGATAAACATGTATTCTTTCATTTGAGTTAATTAAAACGTAGGAAGAAGGTCAGTCTGCAACAAAAGGTTTGTTTTTAAATTCTTATCATTTGTCGCTTTGTTTAATCTCAGGTTTTGTTTATTGCAAATGTTTTGTTTTATTGCAAGTGTCTACAATGTACGTGGCTAAAGGTGTGTGCATTTTCATCCATTATTAAAACAGGTCTGATTTCTAGTATGTCTCATACATGTCAGTAACATCTCAGTAACTAAAAAAAAATGTTCTCACGGTAAGAATCCACTGGTTTTTATTTTGAGTGTAAATTGCACATAAGGTCTGATTATGGGTCTGATGGAGCAACTACAATAACATGAATTTGTTGACTTTCATGAAAGGTCGTCGCCATGGTTAGACATTTTTTTAAAAAGCCAACAATAATTAGTACCTAGACAGAGGATGTGAACCTCTGTCTTCCCTGCAGATGTTTATCATCAAA
>NW_019457501.1:0-574 GCF_002814215.2 Seriola lalandi dorsalis | reverse complement strand
CTGCTTCCTCTCTCATCTCCTTTAGGAAACACTGGAGCTTCCTTCACCAAAGGAAAGGAGACATGCCGTCCCACAATGCCTTGCTGCAGCAACATTTAAAACCACAGCAGAGCCACATAAATATAGAAACATCAGAGCAGCTGTTTCTGTCTGATGGACTGAAGCTCAGATCCATAAATATAGACTCATTCTCTTTCAGTCAGTCAGGAGTCGTGATGAAGAACAAGCTGATGAATCTATAGTAACATCATCATCATCATCATCATCATCATAAACACTATAGTCTATACATTCATGTTGTTTCACTGAATCCTCCCATTGTGTAAAGACCTAAACAAACGTAGTTAACAAATGTATAAAATGTCATGAAACTATAAACTTAAGGCTGAATATAATTTATTCTTAGTTCTTTATTTCTATTTAATTAGTATTTTAATGACTCAACTTTGTTTGTATTTTTGTATTATGTTTTGTTTCAATATTTCATCCTGTTTGTTTCTGTGGTTAAAGGTTTCATCCTGCGTGTGTGTAGAAAAAGTAAAAAAGTGAAAAAGAAAAAGATTCTTTCCTTCAC
>NW_019457500.1:0-698 GCF_002814215.2 Seriola lalandi dorsalis | reverse complement strand
TACTTTATACTTAAGTTTCAAAATGACCACAATGTACAGTATAATCAGATGTTTCCCCATCAATGCATTTAACTGTCAAAACAGGACAAAATGTGTAGAATATATATGTGATTCTCCTTTTCCACTAAATAAGACAGTAAATAGTTTCAGGCCAGGTGTGATGGCGTGTAACTGTGCATCTGTTGGAGCTCTTTAATTCTTGTCTGATAGTTTTCATGAACCTGACAGTCTTGTTGAAACAATTTGTAGACAGAAAATGAGGCTCTGTTCCTGGTTGAGTGGTGCAGAGCCACAGTTTATACTAAATCTTGTTTCCTTAAATGGTCAGCAGACGCAGCTCTACGGCTTTTGTCTTTTGTACTATCTCATATTAGTTAGTTATATTAGTTCATATTAGTTCATATTACTCATATTAGTTTTAGTTCTGTGAGAGACTTGAGATCTATCTGAGCCCTGGTTCAGTGTATGAACACTGTAAATGTAGCTATAGTAAATCCATGGTGTTTCTGAGGTGCAGAGTTCAGATCTCCCTGTTCCAAGTGAAGGTTGAAATACAGGCCAATGCACAGAGATATGAGCATGGCTGTGCAAATATATTTTAGTAACATTGTTTCACAGTGGAGAAGTTAACTTCATTTAAAGTAAATAAATGAAGCAATTACTTAATTTATCCTTAGTTTTATCATTGATTTTTAGAT
>NW_019457499.1:0-630 GCF_002814215.2 Seriola lalandi dorsalis | reverse complement strand
TTTTTCAGTGAAAATGAAATGCAAAAATGACCATTTCAACTGAAATCTCAATCACAATATCTGCCAAAATAATCATAATGATTTCTTTTGCACATCGTGCAGCCCTAGACTGCTGACGAGAGACCAGCAGCAGTGTGACGGCGGGGTTTGAGGAAGTAATGGTGGATATATGTGATATACTAGGAACCCCCAGAGGGAATTTGATAAGATCTGGCAAAAACATTCACTTTGACTGACCGATGACCTGACTAGATTTTGGTGGTCAAAGGTCAAAGGTCAAGGTCACTGTGATGCTAAGATATTTTTGACCATAATTCAGAAATTCATACACAAATTATGACACAACACAAATGTCTATAAGAATATAAGGATTTCATATCTAAAAGGTCAAAGATCAATGTCACTGTGACAAAACAAAGGACAAGATGCAACGCTACAGGCCATGGCAGAGCCAGAGGGCCGTCACAGCATCATTCCTTCTCCCCTGAACCTCACAACCTACTAAACCTTCAGAACCAAAACACAACCTCACGTTAAACTCAGGTTAAACTCAGGTTTAAACTCAACACCTGACTCTTTAACAGCTCCTTAAAAACACAAGGAGCAGCAAGACTGAAAAGCATTTTCTCT
>NW_019457498.1:0-588 GCF_002814215.2 Seriola lalandi dorsalis | reverse complement strand
AACAAAGCTGGAGATCAGGGCCCGTATTCAGAAAGCATTTAATTTTACCGCTAAGAGTACTCCTAAGTTACACTAAAAGTTTTTAACTAAATGTTTTCAACTAAAAGTTTTCTCCTATGTCCTATTACTATTATTATTTATTTATTATTAACTATTAAAGGATTAACAAAGTATCTATCTATCTATCTATCTATCTATCTATCTATCTATCTATCTATCTATTCACAAAGCTGCTGAGACAAGTGAAAACTCTTATCCCAAGAGTGCAACTCCATTGCTATGGCTGACGTCAATTTTCATCGACAAGCTCACTTACAGGAATCACAGCGATTGGTTAATGAAAGACCAGTGTGTACCAGTGAAAACGCGTGCGCAACATCCGACAGTAATAATAAAAAATGCTCTAAGAAATAAAGTAATACAAATTAAATAATAATAGACTGTGATTGTGTGAGGTTTACAAAAGTAGTGCATTCTCCAAAATGCATCTGTATGATAAAGTTTTTTGTAGACCCGGGAGAATTTACTTTTATAATAAAATCCTCAATACGGGGTGTCGTGTAGCGCAGTGGGTGACGCAGGCGCCCC
>NW_019457497.1:0-537 GCF_002814215.2 Seriola lalandi dorsalis | reverse complement strand
GCCAAAATTATTAGAACACTTGGCATATTTAAGAGGTTTCAGTTGTTTTTGTTGAATTGGCCATTAAAATACCCATAAAAAGAATAAAATATCTACCAAGTCATCATTATGCTCTATAAACCATAAAATAGAGCCATCGTAAGGAGATTTAGGTCATTTTCCTTACAAAAAACAAGCTAGGCCTATTTCACAATCAATGTCACACAATCATGTTCCTTCACAGAAGAAGCCAAATTACTTGTGTAATCATTGTATCCTGCTCATTAAGTGATTGGTAACATCAGGGTTTTGTCACTGAGGCCACACCACCAATTGGTATAAATTGAAAGCCTCTAGAAGTAGTCTAGAGCACATGTTGCTCTTTGAACATGGCTAAGGTGAAGAAGGAGCTAACGAGTGAACAACGGGTTCGAATAAAGGCCCTTTTTGATGCTGGCTGGAGTTACCGCCGCATAGCCAAGGATTTGAGATGCAGTCCAAGCACTGTAAAGTACACTTTAGACCGCCATGACGCCACCAATTCACACCAGAACCGAA
>NW_019457496.1:0-609 GCF_002814215.2 Seriola lalandi dorsalis | reverse complement strand
TTTAACACCTCTGAAATTGGGCATGTTTCCTTTTTCAAATCTGTCCTTTCAATCATTTATCACCAATCTGAAACTAGCTTTCACAAACATGGATGAGAGTCATTGTAACCACAGGCAAGATGGAAGTCCCTCTTTTGTGGTTTCTGTCCTCTAAATTAATTGATGAATCTCGCAGCAGCATGCTTCACTGGCAAGTGTCAAATTAATGATTATGCTGCAAATAATTAAAGTGCACAAATCATGGACATTAGACCTACGGTGAGAATGAGAGAATGCATGCTGGAGTTGTGGGCTTATGACTATGACTATGACTAATCAGTGGCTGTTGATGAAGGACAAGAATGACATGTCAAAGGAGTGGGAGATCTGATGAAGAGAAGGGGGAGGGTGTGGATTGCAATAGGCAATTTTCAGTATGGGAGAGATAAAGCTGTAGAGAGAGCAATCCATTTTATGGGAGATGTGTGTTTATTTTGAACTATAGGCTGGAAATAAAGACACCACTGGAGTCTCTCTAGAAATGTTGAGTAACAATTTACAGAGCTTTGCAAAGGACAGAAAAAAAGTCTAATCATATGCTTAGAAAATGTACCTCTTTGTTTCCTGTAG
>NW_019457495.1:0-537 GCF_002814215.2 Seriola lalandi dorsalis | reverse complement strand
TGACACACACACACACAGACACACACAGCAGTGCATCATGGGTAAAAGAAACATCTGGATGGCAGAAACACACAGTCCTGTCTCATCCTCTGTTCTGTGGGTTCTTCTTCTTCTTCTTCTCTCAACATGTGGTCAGTTCATCTGAAAGACGAGCGGCTCCCGTCTCCACGACTACAGAGACGAGCGGCAGGTTAACGTCCTCCATCGTTAACAGCGTTAAAGAATCTGCTCTTCCTTCAGAGAGATAAACTTCAGTCTCTGACTTTACATGTCATGTTTGTTACTTCCTGTTTGTCTGAAGGTGGAGCTTCTTCATCCTCCTCCTCCTTGTTTCCTCTCCTTTCTTGTTTCCTCCTCTCCTCAGCTCTCCCATCTTCTCTTCTCTACTCTCCTTCCTTCTTCTCCTCGCTTGCCCCCCTTCCTGTTTCCTTCTCTTCTTCTCTCTACCCATCTCCTCTCCTCTTCTTTTTCTTCTCCTCTCCTGTTTATTTCCTCTTTTCCTTTCTTGTTTCCTCCTGTCCTTTCCTTCTTTCCTCT
>NW_019457494.1:0-575 GCF_002814215.2 Seriola lalandi dorsalis | reverse complement strand
CTCATTAAAAGTTCACTGTAGATATTGTTCAATAAATCCGGTTAATGTGCAACGTGTCGAGTAATATCTATTACTCAATTTTACGAACACAAATGGCAAATAAAGTAAACAGACTCACCGAAGCACCATCACCTGCGTTTGTGGCCATGGCTGGACCGGTCTGTCCTACCTGGGTGGGTGTCACATGACCAATGGAGCGTAACATGATTGGCTGGACGTTGGCTCAATTGAGACAGGGATCGATTACTTCTCCCTGGTGACCCGGATGTTGAGTCTGGTTCTTTTTAGACTGAATTTTTTGAGGTTGAATTTTTTTAGACTGAATTTTTTGAGATGTTGAATTTTTTTAGACTGAATTTTTTTTAGGAATTTATTTTTTTTTAATACTGGATTTATTTCAACATTGAAAAAAAATTCAGAGGCAAAAAAAATTCAATGCTAGAAATTTGATGGTTTTTAAAATTCAAAGTCTGATTTTGATACTGAAAAAATTCAATCTTAGAAATTCATATTCAAACTCAGATGGCACAGAAATACTTCCATACAGCACCAGATGAATTCGATGATGGAATCAG
>NW_019457493.1:0-630 GCF_002814215.2 Seriola lalandi dorsalis | reverse complement strand
CTGTAGTCAGGACTGTAGTCTGGACTGTAGTCTGGACTGTAGTCAGGACTGTAGTCTGGACTGTAGTCTGGACTGTAGTCTGGACTGTAGTCAGGACTGTAGTCTGGACTGTAGTCTGGACTGTAGTCAGGACTGTAGTCTTGGCTGTAGTTCGGACTGAGGTCAGGACTGAAGTCAGGATTGTAGTCTGGACTGTAGTCTGGACTGTAGTCAGGACTAAAGTCAGGATTGTAGTCTGGACTGTAGTCTGGATTGTAGTCAGGACTAAAGTCAGGATTGTAGTCTGGACTGTAATAATCAGTGACGGACTGGCTGCTGTGAAAACTGTTGGGGAAACAATGGTTTGAAGTTAATCGTGTTCGTCTTTGAAGAGTACGCTCCCAGAGTGGATGTGTCAGGACTGGTGGCAGGGATCCTGGCTGTCCTGGTGTCTGCTGTTATTGCCATTGTGCTGGGAATCTACTGCTACAAAGCCAAGCAGAAGGGTGAGAGGAGGTCAACCCAGTAAGTTCTCCCTGATGTGGACCATTTTTTCTCCAGTTAAGTGAGGGATGTGGAATAAAATGGTCACTTTGGTCCATCAGACATTTTAACTCTGCTGGCCATGACATCTGGTGTGGATATTTATTG
>NW_019457492.1:0-604 GCF_002814215.2 Seriola lalandi dorsalis | reverse complement strand
CGCCGCCGCCGCCGCCGCGTCTCCAAAAATCTGCCTGATTTTTTTATCTGCTTTAATATCAATAACATCAGAAGCTAAAATGACTGAACCAATAAAAATGAACTAATGTTCAATGTCCTGAGAGTAAAAAACTAGAATCAGTTCCAGTTCACGTCCCTGTTCATCCAGAGTCACAGAAAATATGAGGTCACACTGACCTTGACCTTTGACCTTTGACCTTAAGCCACCGTCCAAAAGTGAAGATTTGTGCCAAATTCAAAGGGGATTCTTTTTAGAAGTTGAAGTCGGCGTGAACAACCTGTTTCTGCCTGGACCAGCACACTGGAACCAGAACCAGAACCAGAACCAGAACCTGAACCTGAACCTGAACCTGAACCTGAACCTGAACCAGAAGGAGACCCAGACCCAGCTCTCCTCTGTCAGACCTGGTTCCTCTTTCAGCTTTTTAAACTTCCCTTTGTACCGAGCTTCATGCAAATGTGAACATGTACCAACTTTTTACATATGAGATTAAGATGTAAGCTAACTTTAGCATGTTAGCATATTTTGTTGGTTTGCAAGCTCGCATGTTTAGCATGTAACATTCAACATGTTACGCCTTGTT
>NW_019457491.1:0-516 GCF_002814215.2 Seriola lalandi dorsalis | reverse complement strand
TGTGTGTGCGTGTCTGTGTGTGTGTGTGTGTGTGTGTGTGTGCATGTCTGTGTGCGTGTGTGTGTGTGTGTGTGTGCATGTCTGTGTGCGTGCGGGCGTGCATGTCATACAAAATAAGAAAAACGTTTGTTACCTCAGTTTTTAACTGTGACAGGTCTGAAGAAGGAATTTGACAGAACCTGGTGAAACTGCGTCAGACTGGATCTGATCTGAGTCTAAGTCTAATCTGGCTCTAGTCTCCTGAGGCCCCTGGTCCTGAGTTCTGAATGAACCAGAGTAGACCAAGTGTTACACCTGAGCTCAGACAGGATGGGGGCAGTAACAGGTAACAGGTAACTGTGGCAGGCTCTTCCTGGTCTGGACTTTATTTCCTGTCTCTGTCGATCTGATCCACAATTATTTTTCTCATGAATATCAGAGCAGAGAGTTTATAGAGGCTGAGGAAGTAATCGCTGCTAATACACCTCACACACACACACACACACACACACACACACACACAGACACACACACACA
>NW_019457490.1:0-542 GCF_002814215.2 Seriola lalandi dorsalis | reverse complement strand
CACAAATGTCACTAGTCATCCCTTTGTTTGGAGAATGAAACTAGACACTATGAGGACGCCAAAACCCATGGACTGCCCCCTAAGCTATTTACACCTGTATTTACCTCTGAACAAGTGACTTTACTGTATGATTGCACCTGACAAAAGGAAATACAAAGAAGTAAAAAAAAATTACCCTCATGTTTTTTTTCTTTTCTTTTTTACAAAATTGTAATAGACAACGTAGGAGTTTTCTAATATCTTATTAATGATTTTTTCTTTGTGTGAATGGCCTCATGGAACAACAATTCATAAAAACAGAGTTTATTTCAATGTGTTTGAAATAAACTTGTCCACAGGGAGGTGAACGGTGCGGAGAGCACTCCTACGAATTATGAGCCTCACAGAACCCTGTTTTTGTTTTCAGGGTATAATTATTCTATTATTCTATTTCATTTCTGCCACACCCAGACCATCAGTTGGTACACACCCTGTAAAAACATCAGCCTACAGTTACTAAACTATTGTGAAGAAGAGAATCTAAAAGCGAGAGAAGCAGGTAA
>NW_019457489.1:0-653 GCF_002814215.2 Seriola lalandi dorsalis | reverse complement strand
GACAAGGTGGGGGGAGTGGGGGATGGGGTGGGGGTGTTCTCACGCCGCTACATCTGCTGGGTGGAGTTCCCATTCCAGGTGTTGTTGTCATCCTCACTGTCCTCCTGAGTCCTAAGCCTGCAGATTTTACCCTCCTTCTTGAAGTGTTTGGGCCGCTTCTCCACAGTGGTCTTGGAGAGTGTTTCTCTGAGAGGACACACAGTCAGTCAGTTAATGTACACAGTCTGATCCTGGTGCAGGAGTCTACAGGTGGACCTGAGCTGCGAGTCCAGAGACCAGCAGCATGACTGAACACCAAGCTGATCAATGTTATTACAACTAACTGTCACACTACATTATCAGTCGCACCACACCGGGGACTACACAGCCCCACTGGATCCACCTGAACAGGTGTGTATTTTACAAGATGACTCTTTAGCCTTTAGCTTTAAGGCTTTTAGGCTCCCATCACACACAGGCTACAGACTGTGTAAAGAATTCAACACAAAGTCAGTGGGAAACAGTCCACGTGAGTCCTGGAATGGTCTGCTCTGGTCTGGTCTGGACTGGCTCAGTGATATAGAGTTGACCAGTGATGACAGAAAGAAAAAAAAGTTTTACTATTATCACTGCTCTTATCACCTTTAACTGTGATCTAGTTATGAAGTCATGGT
>NW_019457488.1:0-583 GCF_002814215.2 Seriola lalandi dorsalis | reverse complement strand
TTCAAATATTCAATTTACTATCATTTTAACATCAAGAAAAGCAGCAATTTCTCACATTTTAGATCCTGGAAATATCAAATGTTTGGCATTTTTGTTTTAAAAAATTACTTAATTAATGGAAAACAAAAATTGTTGCTAATTTCTAATTGACTTATGGTTGGTTCTTTTACTTGTAATGGAGTATTTTTACATTGTGGTGTTGCTACTTTTACTCAAGTAAAGGATTTGTATACATTTTAGGTTTAACATGTTCTTAAACAGGTACGTATAGTGTAGGATGAGATTTAGTTTTACTATTATTATTATTTACTATCGGGATGATTTGCTTCATTTAATTAATTAACTACATACTGTTGTACTGTATGCATTTCATATTCTGTTCCTTATTTTATATGGATCTACATAGACACTGTGCTCTGTGTTCTGTTGTTCTACAGTTGAAGTGGTCATCAAAAGTGGTCTAAGCTACACAAAAGAAGCTGTCCTCATGCTTTTACTTTACCTACACAGAAACAGTTGTATTGTAGTCAGTCTTATTCACCTGTCCTCTCTCGAAAGTCTTTCAAATTAACTCTAAAAATAA
>NW_019457487.1:0-620 GCF_002814215.2 Seriola lalandi dorsalis | reverse complement strand
AAAATCAGTTGTTGGGCCCCAACTGACGCACAGATTCTCATGCACTTTGTACATTGTGTATTTGCCTATTTGATACCCAGTGTCAGTTTCAACTTCATTTAAGAGCTGTCCCATATAAGCACAATATGAACTTCAAAATTAAGGTTTTTCTAAAGGGTTTAACTTAGAACTCCTTACAAGACCATATTTCCAAATGATGTAATGATGCAAGACTTGTCTTATGGTTGTTTCATTTCAGCTGTTTTCAGACACTCTGAGGACCAAAATATCATAAGTGAGTCCATGTGATAGTGTGCAGAGTTTATCTGTCTTTCTTGCAGTTTTTGATCAACATGGCACCTCGGGTTCTTTGCTCTCTCATGCTTTCACTAGAGAAGAATAACTGAACAGGCATCAGTCCACACCTCACAGTTTTTCACGAATCTTTAAAAATGCAGAAAGTTTCATGGAGATTTTGGTCAGTGGAGCATCAGCTCTCTCTATGGGACTCGGAGCAGATTTCGAAACACCACTCCGGTCCATCCTCCACCAAATCTCAGTTCTTCAGGCAAAAAAAAGATGAACTCCTGCTCGTCAACAGGACAAACTCAGACTTTTTGTGCCTTGTGCTTCACTAAAAC
>NW_019457486.1:0-1465 GCF_002814215.2 Seriola lalandi dorsalis | reverse complement strand
TATTTCTTTCCAGGTCGTTTCATTTTTCCATTATCTTGGTAGAAAAAGGGCTGTTGTGTTTTCTTTTGTTTGTTTGTTTGTTTGGGGTTTTTTTTGTTTGTTTTTGTTTTTGATTGTCTTAACAGTATTAAGGTCAGGTGTTAAAATTACACATTAATATTATTAGACATTAATTTCATATAAGGATATATCATTTAGAGAAAATAGCATAGAGTGTAGTACAGGTGGAAGAACCCAGGCCGCTGGATCTCATGGTAGTTTATACTGGCAAAACGCTTCATGTAGTTTATGCAGTTTTGTACTTGCAGTTAATGTAGGAACAAAGCTTCCTTTAAAAAGAGAGATGTTTGCATTGTCCCTCTTGCTTTTTCATGAGTGGAGTTTAACTGGGTATCGCTCCAGGTTCACATGGGTCCCAGTAATATCGTGAACTCTGATTTGTCCTTTGAGTTTCTGTGAAAGCCCAGAAACTGCTACTGCCTTTCACCTAATGCATGTTGGGATAGGCTTCTGCCCAGCTGACGTGTTTCACTACAGATGACTGACAGGCGAAGTGGGCGGGTCATTACTGATGTTGAGGGGCACCTGGATTGGCCGGTCCTTCCTGGTTTTCTCTGTTATAAATGCCCTGGTAGGTTTTTAACCTTGCTAGCAGCATGGATTTACTGATGTCAGCGTTGGTGGTTAGACCATCTCTTTGGTCCTAACTGAAATATCATGGCAGCTGTTGCCATGGCATTTTGAACAGATAATCATAGTCCCCAGAGGATGAATCCTAATCAGTATGATGACTCCCTGACTTTTTCACTGCTGTCACCAGCAGGCTTGCATGCAATTTTGATGATTTTCAATAACTGTTGTATAGATTGTAAAAAAAAATGTAATACACACTGATAGTATTTTAATTAATAAAATCATTGCTTTAGTGTTTTGCCGCCTGCAATAAAACACTTTGCTGTTGATTTTTTTCACAGGAAACATATTGTAAACTCAACATATCTGTTGAGTTTACAATATCTCTCCTATAAGACCTTCTGTGTTTAAAGTGTCAGATTTGGGAACCCATCATGAGAACTAAATATCACACAACAAACAGATGCTACTGGTGTTGTTTCATGTTCTTAATATGGAAAGTTTAGTTGAATTTCTTTCCACTGTGGTAGTACAGTGTAACAGCAACATAACAAAAGGCCAATCAGGTCGCTCTGAAATCGTTCCCTCCCATTTGCTATGACTACATTAAGTCGAATCTTGTTATAGTGGGGTCTAAATTAACTGCTGTCCCAGCTGGTGAAATCAGAGAATGCTGATCATAATACATATGCTGCTCGTGCTCAAAATCGGGCGTAAGTATTTACTCCAGAAATATTTAAAATACATCGCCGTCTTTTTGCATTAATATAGAGAAGGCATATGACTGTATCCCTGTCGTTAATCATTCCTCTGTCTTTATTTTATTTTCAGG
>NW_019457484.1:0-561 GCF_002814215.2 Seriola lalandi dorsalis | reverse complement strand
GGGAATCAGATGGTTCCATATGACAGTCTCTAACCTCCGACCTCTGAGTCCCAGTGAAAGCTCCATCTGATAAAATCTTTATAAAGTCAGAGTTAATAAAATCTTTATGGAGTCAGAATCATAAAAGCTTAATCCATCTGATCCATTAAAAGTTCACAGAGATCAAACTAAAAAATAAAAAGTATTAAACTGGAAACCTCATCATGTTTGGAAAATATCCTGGCCCTTTAATTCTGTTTTTTCCTTTTTTTCATGGAGTCATACATGTATTATTTGTTACATATTATTATTTTCATCATTTTTTTTTAAGATAAACACAAGAAACTTGTGCTTCAGAAAATGGACCAGACTCAGTGAATAGCTCCCTAAGCTTAACATGTCCTATGATAGCTATTAATTTAGCTATACAGACTAATGAGCAGTGATAACTAACATGTCTTTGGGGTCATCAGGTGGGAACCTCCTTTCACCAGTGTTTCGTCTAGTTGGTCCCACGACACCTCCAGGAGGCTAGACAGTGATCACTGGCGTCCCAGAGTCACTCCCCTAATGCCAGCCATC
>NW_019457482.1:0-537 GCF_002814215.2 Seriola lalandi dorsalis | reverse complement strand
TGTTTCCCGTGGAGTCCCTCTAGACCTTATAGAAGCCTTGGTTTCTACATTTCAGCAGAGAGAAACCTCAGCGTTGGAGTTATACGTGCACTGACGGCACACTCTTGTTGAGCACCTGCGCCCTCATCAGCTGGACGCTGGTCATGATCTTCTTCTGGTGGCCCATCAGTGTCACCCCGAGCCTCTGGATGTCCCTGTACAGCGGACACATATGAACACATTGTGGCCTAAATACAGGTTACGTCTCAAATCCCAAAAAAAAAACCCCACAGATATTTGACATATTCTCATTCGATCTTTTTGCATGAAAATGTTTATGCTGTTATGTTTAATTTCCTGTATCTCAACTGCAGAGGTCTTCATGTGAAACAGCCTGCTATTATACACAGGCTATTTCCATAATTTTCCATTTTTAAGTATAATTTACCACAATGAACCTGTTATCTGAACTTTTCATTTGCTGTTGATATTGTTTTGTGTTAATGCAAACTCAACACTTCTTCCATGTTTAACTGTTGTCGTGATAAATGTAGGATA
>NW_019457481.1:0-583 GCF_002814215.2 Seriola lalandi dorsalis | reverse complement strand
TAAAAATTATTCGACGTGGAATTTTAGTGTCGACGCGTCGTGTAAAACCACACAGGGTAAATGTTCTTAGAACAGAACCGGAACTTTCTAATGGGACCGTTTATATCCATCGTCTTTGGTTTACCCGGATACAAGCGCAGCGCACGGACTGGGACAACGCGGTGACGTAATTGAAGTCATTGCGTCTGTGTAATCTATTTGAACAACACGGCGGCGTCTACCAGCAGTACGACGGAGCGCGTGGAGCAACACGCGGCAAAAAAAAGTCTCGCACGCGGTCCTCCAGAGTTTGGGAATACTTTAATCTTGACCCAACAGTGCGGTAGACTGCAGACTCTGCAAAGTGCATCTGGCATATCTCTCATGCACGAGAGTCATGCACGAGCACATAAAGAGGAAACACCCTGGTGCAGCGAGTCAAGATGTTGGACGGGGCAAATTGTTATATTAAATGACTAACTGGAAAATAATTGCATTAATTAATGTTAGGTTAATAAAAAAATAATCGTTAGATTAGTCGAATAATTGAAAAAATAATCGCTAGATTAATCGTTTAAAAAAATAATCGTTTGGGACAGCCCTA
>NW_019457480.1:0-571 GCF_002814215.2 Seriola lalandi dorsalis | reverse complement strand
TTCTACAGCAATTTCTCGAGGCACGCTGCAAGGTGGAGGTGTGTTTTGTGTTTTTTGCTGTGGCATCGAATTTGATATTAAGAATCGTGGAATTTCAATGGTATTGGTACTGACTACCAAATTTCTGGTACCATGACATCCCTAGTCGAAAAATTCAAACAGTACAACAAAATGGCTGCTTCGCTATATAGTGGGCGAGTTACAAATTGTAATAATATCGTACAATTGTGGTGGTATATGTTGTCAAGAAACTGTTGTCACAGAAATAAAACCCATACGCAGCACTTTTTTGAGGAAGCGCTTGGTTAAAGTGAACCCAACCACCCTGTCAGAGAAAAGCACTATAATAATAAACAACTATAATAAGAATAACAATATTAATAATTATAATAAAAAATGCTATTAACTGCAGTGGAATAAAAGGTACAGTTTAAACCTGGAGCAGAAGTCAAAAGTGGAATTTAAAAAAAAAAAATTCAAGTACAAGTACCTCAAATATGAACTTGACTACAGTACTTAGAGTACATTCTGCACACAGAATGTTCCACTACTGACATTTTCTATAGAGTGG
>NW_019457479.1:0-574 GCF_002814215.2 Seriola lalandi dorsalis | reverse complement strand
CAGGCTCCAGGCTCCAGGCTCCAGGCTCCAGGCTCCAGGCTCATGCAGACTCAATCACTGGCTCGACTCCAACTTCCTCTAACGTCAGGCAACAATAAGCTCAGGAGATGAAGGTGGCTGCAGTTGCTCTCCATGGACAGCAAAACTTCAGTGTATGATGGGAAATGCCTGGCTCTGATTAAACCAATCAGAGCCAGGCGTTTCCATGTTGGATCAACAACATGGTGTTTCATAGAAACTTTTACATCTTCTTAATTTTCTTTGTCTGATTTTGCACCATGAAGGTTTATTTTGCTAGAATAGAAGTTACAAAGTTAGAGATAGTTCTCCCAGACTGTGTACAATCCAACACTAATAAAAATGAAAAGATTCTTAAAGTGACATCAGATCTGAAGCCTTCACAGTCTAAATATCTAACAGATCAATAATGAAAACCAGTCCACAAGGTCTACAGAGTGCACCTGTCATCCTAGTTTTAAACATCTAAATATACAGGAGATCCAATCATGGAAGTTCAGATCAGATACAAATAAGTATTAAATTTAAATCATTAATGCAGCAGCTGTAAAAATGT
>NW_019457478.1:0-537 GCF_002814215.2 Seriola lalandi dorsalis | reverse complement strand
GTCGTACCTGCTGGGAAAACAAGCAGTTTATCTAAATGCTTCCTCATCTTTTTGACTTACTGTTTATTCATATATCCAGGTGAGAATGAATCAAGATTTTACAGGAAATTCACACCTATTTTCATATAAAGAAATTACTTTTTTTTTTCTGCACACTAAAAGTGGACAATATGCACTCAACCTGGACTGGGTTTGCTTCACAATAAATGAAACTGTGGCAAAAAACCAACATTAACTTAATTTTTACAAACAAAATGATATCACAAAATTACCTCTTGTCCTCTCTCATAAGATTTGATGTAAAATTGTAAAAGTGTTACATCTTTTAAGTTTATTTAAAAACTGTTAATATAAGAAGATGACACTGGGTGCCACAGAAACCTTGACAATAATGGTGAACATACTGATCCAACTCCTTCCAACTAAAGCAAAACACTGATGCTGACAGTCAAAAGTGGCAAATATTGAAATTATTACTATGATTTATTCAACTTGTTTATTACTGAATTAAAAATCATAAATAAAATGATGTGGGTC
>NW_019457477.1:0-562 GCF_002814215.2 Seriola lalandi dorsalis | reverse complement strand
TTTGACTCAGTACCACACACACCATCCTGCTGCTGTCAGTACTGACTACAGCACCAAATGTGGATTAATCCGCTGCTGAAAATAGGCCCTAACAAATTTGCTCCTGTTTGAGTGAAGTTTGATGCAGGTGCAGCTGTTTTATGAAATTACTGAACCTTAAAATCAAATTATATATTCATAAGCTGTTTTCAAAGATTAGTGTCTTTTCATTTGATTTTATGATAATAAGAACTACATTCAATAACATAAGCTTTACCCTTCAAAAGTCAGACTGCATCAGATGAGTTTGCAGCAGCTACTTCAGCCAAACTCAGGCAGGTTTTATTGAAAGGTCACAGGCAGTAGTAAGTAACCATACTGGACTTTCTTCTCTTGCAGCTTTAGTCAAGGTAATAGTGAACCAATGTATGAGTTATGGTAAAAGTATCAAGCTTGTATATGTATTTTTAAGTATGCAAATTGCAACCTATTAATAAGCAACTCACAATGTTAATGTATATCAGGCTACATATGGTCGGTTTGTCCGTCTTAAAAACTCACACACCTTCCTCGCTGAGCATGC
>NW_019457476.1:0-537 GCF_002814215.2 Seriola lalandi dorsalis | reverse complement strand
AGTATGTTTTGCTTGTCTTTTTGCATTTATATATTTGTTTTGCTTACTTACTTTTATTTATACATCACTTTGGTCAAATGTGCCCTAGAAATAACTTTGACTGACTTCCTTCCTTCCTTCCATCCTTCCTCTGTCCTGGGATATCTCCATCTCTTCGAGCTATAGCTCCTCTTTTCCAGTAAAATCCAATCGGATCTACTTTGGACGGCCAATCAATCTTAGGCAGTGATTCACCTCTGACCAATGACAGCTGCTGATTCAGACCTTTGTAATTTAAACACAAAGAGAGTCAGTTAGGCATAGTTGATAAAACTGTTGTCTGTTGTCGGCTTGTGTGTCATTTGTGAGTGGAACCTCCACTGTGTAACACCTCCGCACAACCAGTTTGTGCGGTTCAACATGTGAGTGATACGTCTTCTCATGCTCCAGTTTCTCCAGTGATTTTTCTTTTTTCATGTCATTTCAATAATTTAAGATCATAGACTTCATCATTTTGAACCAGGACCTCCAGTATTTGCATTAAATAACAAATAAAAT
>NW_019457475.1:0-702 GCF_002814215.2 Seriola lalandi dorsalis | reverse complement strand
GTGTGTGTGTGTGTGTGTGTGTGTGCGCAGAGCCCCCTGGTGAGGTTTGCTTGTGACAGGTTTTGATGGTGACTGGTACCCCTGTGGCTCTCTTTATCTCTCTCACGCTCTCTCTCTCTCTCTCTGTTTCACCACTCAGTCTCCCATTTTTTTCCACCCTGACTCTTAATCTTCCTATAACTCCCTGTCTATCTCTCCATCTTCTGCCTCCCCCCTTCCTCTCTCCAACTGAGCAGACATGCACCATTTTCTCTAAATGGAGTTCAGACATTTGGAACCTATTGGACTGAGCAATGAGTAGAAACGCCTAAATGTACCAATAAAGCTTGGGGGGGTGAGGTGGGGGGGGTGGAAGCTATCAGGACTCAACAGAGGGTGACGTGTGTTAGGGTGTGTGTGTGTGTGTGTGTGTGTGTGGTGGGGGTGTCTCTCTCGGTGCAACAACATGCCCGATGACCTTCCTTAATTGGCTGTTTGCAGCATGAACCATGCATATGCAAAGGTGAACTTAGTCACATTTAGAAAGAGGATGCAGAGAAGAATCTTTGGCAACTAATGTGGCGACCGAGAACTCAAATTTAAAGTTCATCAGTAGAAAAACAACCCTTCTTTGAAAGTGCTGCGTAGACGCATGTACACTATGATGGCAGGCAGTTCTTCATATGTCAACACATGAGGTTAATGCATGTTGGGAGAAGGAGG
>NW_019457474.1:0-592 GCF_002814215.2 Seriola lalandi dorsalis | reverse complement strand
ATGTCATATCATGTCATAACACACAGTAACAAATAAACCTGGGTGTTATTTCACCCATGAAAAGGCCAAACTTTAAAATGTATTGTGCTGTTTTGCAGTAAATTGGTGACCAAAGTAGAGACACTTTGTGGCGGGGTTGCCAGCTAAATAGTTGACATCTCACCTCTGTCTGGACAATTCTTCCTTTGTTCAGATTACTTTTAAGACAAGCAGTTCAAATAAAACTAAATCTGTTGCTCCTTGCATCATGAGGAAGGTTAAAATGATAGATGTCTCCAATTCTACCTTTTAAAAAAACCTTGAGATCACAGCATTTCTCACACTTTGATAAACTGATGTCAGATTAAATGGAGTACAGAGCAGTGTCTACAGCTACGAGGCTGGTCTGTTGTCAGTCTGCACCTCAGCTGTAGTGTTTCATATCCAGTCATGGGCATGTGTGGTGGTTTTTGGTTGCATTTGCCACCTCTGTTAACCAACTTCCTCACGGAGTCCCTGCACAGCACCTTCAGGCAGCTGACAGTTGACTACAAACAACAACACACAGTATACAAAATATGGAGTCAGTAGTGCTATATAGTTTGATACCAGT
>NW_019457473.1:0-582 GCF_002814215.2 Seriola lalandi dorsalis | reverse complement strand
AGAGAATGAGCAGATGATGTGAGAAAACAATCGAGGGCTCATGATTAATCTCACCTCAATATAAGAATAAAATCAGTAAGTCCTTTGTGACATCACAATTAGATGGGTTCAGTCTTTTTTGACATCACAGTTGGAATTTCTTATGACACTGTGGAATCAGAAGTGGATACGCTCAGGAGTTTGTGACATCACAATTGTATTCGGTCAGTCGTTTGAATCAGCACGATTGGACTTGATCACTTTATTGTGGAATTAAAATTGGATTCGGTTAGTCCTTTGAAACATCACAATTGTATTTGTTCACTATATTGTGGAATCACATTTGGATTTGGTCTATCCTTTGTGACATCACAATTCAATTTATACGTTATATATATATATATATATTATATTTGGTTAGTCTTTTGTAACAACAACTGGATGTGTTTAGTCTTTTGAGACATCACAATTGTTGATGTAATCACTATATTTACAAATCATAATTGTATTTTCACTGCTTTTTAACTTAGCAGTCTGAATTTTTTCAGTCCTTTGTGACATCACAATTCGACTTGTTCACTCTATTGTGGAATAATAATTTGA
>NW_019457471.1:0-473 GCF_002814215.2 Seriola lalandi dorsalis | reverse complement strand
CTCTCACAATGTGGCATTTATCTATCATTTTTCATTTATCTATAAATTAAACTTACATAATCAGATTTTCAAACGATCAACAAACAATACTTGACCGTGATGTGATTAACTGTCAGGAGGTCAGTAGATGTGATACACAATTTGGTGATAGCTATGTGTTTTTATGGATTCATTTCTTTTCCAGTAATTTCTTTTGTGTGTCTTGTTTTCTTTTTTTTTTCAAAAAGCTATCACATCCATAGGTAATGCAAATGGGTAAGCAAACAGTGTGAAAAGAAAAAATTCTTTATGGAGCATCGTTCAGGCACAAGGCAATTTAAAGTGCTTTACAGAGGCATTTAAATACATAAAGCAAGATGGTAGACATTAAAATGGCATTTAAAAACAATAAAAACAAAATTGAACAAATAAAAATATTTGAATACATATGATCAGGTAGGAAACTTAGGACACCATTTTAAAAGAGGTGGTGT
>NW_019457470.1:0-749 GCF_002814215.2 Seriola lalandi dorsalis | reverse complement strand
AAAAAAAAAAAAAAAAAGTTACTTCCACACCGCAGAGCTTGAAGTTCTGCCGTCAGAAGCAAAATCAGAGTCAGTGTAGTGGTAGAGGACCTGAAACAATAAATAGTGCAGCTGTCAATGACGTCTCCAGAGCAACGCTGTACTGTGACAGAAATAAATAGTGACTGCTCTGACATGAAGTTAGTTGCTTAAAGAAGTCTTTCTAAAGCAAAGCGATCCATGCCTGATGTGAGTGGCGGTCAGGACGGCGATGTGACAGTCATGTAGCTATTAGATGAGAGAATATTACAGCCTACAGTAAGTGGTGTTACACCGTTGGGTGTTATGGGAAAATAATTGACAGCAACCTGCATAGAGACGCAACCATCGGGGCGAGAGAATTTTCAACAACCACTGAACTGTTTGTAATTTTGTATGCAAGTATAGGCCAATAAAATTAGATCAATTAATAGATAAAAACTAGCTCTGTATGACCGGTACGACAGGTAGGGACCATTTGTGAATTTCGTTTGTTCTTGGTACGAGAAATGGCCACACATTCTCTTAACTCACTTGTATGTGCCACTTCAGAATGATTCTGTTTGTACTACTGGTTCTTGCGAGAGGTTTGTTGAGTAACCGCAAAGTGAGCTGGCGCAGTAAGTCTAGGACATGTTAGCTGTTGCCAGTATTTAAACGTGTGTTATCAACCAGACCATCTCTCTAACTGCTCAGTCAACCTAGGTGATTATAAGTCCTTGATATAAATT
>NW_019457469.1:0-619 GCF_002814215.2 Seriola lalandi dorsalis | reverse complement strand
ACATTTTAATCTGTTGGACACTACCAGTTATTTTTTCTTATTTCTTATTTAAAAAGCATTTTTTAGCTAATGTAGAATCTCTCAAAATTAAATGAGTAAATATTAAAATATTGGAAAAAATGTAAAAAAAAGCCCTTTTCTGGGGCAAATTATAGCAGCAGATGTAAAGCTGCTTTATGATACAGATATTCACAGATATTGGCAAAAATTATAAAAATTTCAAAAAATACTCCTGCAAATGTTAAAACCAAGTCTTAAAAAGCCTTGAATTCCTTCTGGTAAGAGTATGGGATAAATTTCCTTTTTCAGATTCTACATTTTCTAAAACTTTGATATTTGTTCTAGTGAAGGTCAGTCTGAAGCTGTTAAAGAGTTTGACCACAATCATTTCTTAAACTTAAATCCAGTCGAGAAATAACAAAGTGTATGAGGTCTGGAATCTGTAGCTGTCCCTGTACGAGCAAACTGAATATGAATATTAAGGTCAATGCATTGGCTTTGAGATCATCATTTCCTTGCATGCTTTCCACATAAAGAATTATATTTAGAGTCTGACTTGAGGTGAAGAGGACATGATCAAAAGATGTACATTTTGTGGGTTGCAGTACTTTAAATGCTA
>NW_019457468.1:0-550 GCF_002814215.2 Seriola lalandi dorsalis | reverse complement strand
ACTTTCACAGCTACATGCAAACACACTCTCACGCGAATTAAACCAAACAGACAAAGACACACATCGACTGTAGGAAATAACGGGGGTAATGTCTCTTTTTAATGAACGACATACGATGAGGTGAACTCAGATTAAAGCCATGATCGTTCACTGATTTATCTCATTAAATCAAAAAATGTAATCACAGAGGTGAGATATTCAAAGAAGATATTTGAAGCTCTGAGTTGAGTGAGATATTGAGTCTGTATGTTTCCGCATGGATGATTTTCCGGTTTTCAAAGCAGATTTTTCCTGGTTCCCTAAAAGTCAGAAGTTTGAAAACATAAAATTTACATCTGAAAGCAACAACATTTCTTTTTACACTAGCAGAATATATATCGGAACCCAGACACACCGGTCATATCACTCTTTATTTTATTTTTTAAGATTAAATTGGTTGCTGAAATCTGCAGTTTCTGTCATGTCACTTTTATAAACATGGCAGACATGTTGGCAGGGGGCAGATTTCCCATCAGATTTCCTAAAAGGTTTTGATGTTGGAGGTATCCTG
>NW_019457467.1:0-845 GCF_002814215.2 Seriola lalandi dorsalis | reverse complement strand
TAAACACAGTAAAACTACTTAGCATCCAACTTAGCCTCAGACATTTGGACTTTATCACAGAAAGCACAGGGGTAAATATTAAAATTAATGATGAATGATGACATTCAGCTGCTTCAGTGTAAGGGTCCTGGTTTTGTGCATGCTGGCTCAGTGCCAAACAGTCATGACTTGACAGGTACATGAATAGATGGAGCCATTGTTAATGTTGTTTGTAACGGCTGTGCTTTTCCTAAGTGAAAATGTCTGTAAAAAGCAGAAAAAAGGCCTATTAACATGAAACAATACTTTCACTCCCACCTATCAGTGTACGCTGTTTAAAGACAATGATCAGATTCAGATGAATTCAGATTCAGTGTTTAAAACACTGTGTTGAAATTTGTATAATGATGCAATCAATGCATAGCTATAACAACTGAAATGTTTTAAGGTTATAGAGGCATATATATATATATATATATATATATAAGCTTTAATAACCTCAGACACTGACTGTCTTGTCATTAATCCAAAAGTCCAAATATTTCTTAAATAAACCTTGAGGTGTATTTGAGTGTGTGATAGCATTTCATTTAAACTATTTTTGGGAGGACAAACCTTCAAATTTACATATAGTTAAGCGTGCAACTGCTGGCAATTTAGCTATATAACAATTCCATGGTGGTCAATGATCATAACAAATGTGGCACCAATCTAATAGTTGCAAACACTAAACCACAAATATAGCCTTAAGGTTATATGTTAAAGCTAGCAATTATTTAAACTCAAAACATGACACTCAGAGCTGCTGTAAACAATTCAAGCAGATGTTAATGTTGTGTGCCTTTGCTCCAATGTTCCTACCACAT
>NW_019457466.1:0-669 GCF_002814215.2 Seriola lalandi dorsalis | reverse complement strand
TAAAACTAAAACTAAAAGATTTCCCTCAGGAGCTGGTGGAGACCAAACACAGAGCTAAAAGAGAGGGAACACTGGACTGACATCATCACGAGACATCAGGTGACACAAACACCACTCCAACTGCAACAAATCAAATATAATAAATGTCAATTAAAAGTTATAAATGAAGATAGAAAATGTTGTCCTGTCTTCTCTTCATCTCTTCCCTCCACTCCTCCACAGTCTTTCCACCAACAGTCACACAGTGTGACACACCTGCAATGTGAGTGAGGTCAGTGTCAATCCATCTGGGTTGTCCACACTTGCTGCAGATGTATGATGTCGGCAGCATTCATTTATTACATTCTTTTGTTCACGTCTCCAGTTGATTGTAAATTGTTGAAATTAATACAGTTTTAATGTGAAATAAAGTTTTTTATGAAGCTTTGCTTTGTTGATGGTTTTTATGGAGCGTGTCTGGTATGAATTTTAACAGTAGCAGCAGAACAGTATAGAAATCACAACACACTGAAGTTTTTCCTGAATTTATAATTAATCAAAGACTTTCTATGTTGCTTTAAAAGGAGGGATTATGTTTGTATCAATGGCCATTGTAGTATTCACAGTGAATGCAGACCCTGATTAACAGTATTAATGGTGGAACTGTGTTTTAGCCAACAGAAGTCCAAT
>NW_019457465.1:0-706 GCF_002814215.2 Seriola lalandi dorsalis | reverse complement strand
ACACACACACACACACACACACACACACACACACACACACACACACACACACACACACACACACACTACATGAAACCACAAGACCTACACTGCACTGCACACACACAAGGGAGAGCTGCAGACTTTGAGAAACGATGGTTCAAAGCAAGTTTTCTGAAAGAAAGCTAATATTAAGTTACATGTTTTGGAACAAACACAGATGTGCCGTTTCAGTAATTTTCCCCATACAAACAAAACCAAAGCCAAGTGATGAATTTTCACCATATTACTCTTTCAGTGATTCGGATTCTGTTTCTCTGTTTGACGTTCCTGGTTCATACGGACGAAAGCGAAAGCATTTGCCAAGAATGTTTTCATTAATCAAGTTCGTACCCACACGTCATTAATCAAGTTCATACCCACACGTGTCCCTTGCCAAACACAGAAAAGGAAGACGGCAAGATTTGGGTCCGTGGGTGAGAAAATGTGTCAATGCAAAAATATGGGAGTCAACATCTGATCCTTATGTTCAATATAATCTTGTTTTAAAGGTTTATCGACAGAAACACACCTTTGTTGCCCACGCACTCGGGTCTGTTCAACTGGTTCCAGACACACTACACACATCTGCCCATCTAAATAAAACATGTGAAGCCTTACAGGAAGTCCCAAGGACTCTGGGCCCAAGTCAAACATGATGTTGGTTTAATTAAAAGCATGCAACCAA
>NW_019457464.1:0-601 GCF_002814215.2 Seriola lalandi dorsalis | reverse complement strand
GGCCTCTGTTGTTTTCTTGTACACGATAGTAACAAAAGGTAATTAAGGGTGGTATGGCCAATAGTTGGTGCAGTGGAATAGCAGATTTATTTGTTTTATTTCTGGATAAAAGTTGCTCTTGATCTTTGACCCAGGAACTTCTCCAGCGACAGTTCAGTCACTGACTTCCTCATAAAACTGTCTGGTGGTGGGTGATCCCTGCCCTCGCCCAGTGTCGGCCTCCAGCCCCCTGAAAGTAGCAGCGCTATGGCCAATGAATGAATGAATGAATTAATTAATGAATGAATGAATGAATGAATGAAGGAAGGAAATATTCTGCTGGATGGATCCTGACTTTGGTGATCTCTGATATTTCAGCTTGACTTTAATAGAGGGGTCGTTTTTGTGCTAGAATTTATTGTATTTTTCTTTTTTACTTTGTAGTTACTTGTTTTCACTTCTAAACTCTTTAGGAAGATTTCCTAACATCTGGTATGTTCAACATTAAATTACATAAGAGGATCAGTGACTGGAAAGCGTTAGATAAAGTATGAAGTGTCTCCAACTTAAGCAAACTAGAAAACATCATCCTGCCAAACACCCATCAGTATCCAGAAAGCTT
>NW_019457463.1:0-676 GCF_002814215.2 Seriola lalandi dorsalis | reverse complement strand
CTATGAAGTTTTATGCCTTACTATGATATGACATTTTATACTTTACTATACTATGACATTTTTATACCTCACTGTACTATGAAGTTTTATGCCTTACTATACTATGACATTGTATACCTTACTGACATTTTATACCTTACTGTACTATGAAGTTTTATGCCTTACTATGATATGACATATTATACCTTACTATACTATGGCATATTATACCTTACTATACTATGACATTTTATACCTTACGATACTATGACATTTTTATATCTTACTATACTATGATATTTTATTTCTTATTGTACTAAGACATTTTTAGTCCTCATGACATCTTATATTTTACAATACTATGACATTTTTATGCCTTACTATCCATTGAAATCTTTATGTCTTACTGAACTATGACATTTTATATCTCACTATACTATGACATTTTATACCTTACTGTACTATGAAGTTTTATGCCTTACTATCCTATGAAAACTTTATGCCTTACTGACATTTTATACCTTACTGTACTATGAAGTTTTGTACCTCACTTTACTATGAAGTTTTATACCTTACAATACTAGGACATTTTTAGTCCTTATGACATCTTATATTTTACAATACTATGACATTTTTATGCCTTACTGAACTATGACATTTTATGCCTTACTATACTATAGCATTTTTATGCCTTACT
>NW_019457462.1:0-538 GCF_002814215.2 Seriola lalandi dorsalis | reverse complement strand
CAAAGATGTCGGCTTCACTGAAGCAAAAAAACAACTTCTTCCCCGCGTTCAAATTCCCTGACTTACTCCAGGATGCTGGGAAAGCGCAGGGGACCAAGGCCGGGCACGGATGGAGAATTGCTCGCCTTCCACCTGAACTCAAAAAACAGAAACAGTCGTCACATTCATTAGCAGCACTGGACTCATCATGAGTGCTGACTACATGGACTACAGCCCCCTGCTGGAGATCAGCACCACACTCCTGCAGAGCAATCTATCAAAGGTCTCCTTGCCCAGAGTTTACAATATGATTGTCTGGAAGCTCCAGGAAGACATTCCCTACCGCCCAGCCAACACCACGTCCCCACCTTCCCCGTCTCACACCACCTGCAGTGGATAGAGAGGAGGACCCAGGTTCAGCCTGAGGAGGATGTGCAGACGGTGCAAATGCAGGATGAACTTAAACCGTTGGAAAAGATCTCAGGGGAATGTGCCGAGTCTGCACATTCATCAAAGCCCCCGGACAGCCGAGGAGGCGTCGCCGATTCCCACGGAAAGC
>NW_019457461.1:0-586 GCF_002814215.2 Seriola lalandi dorsalis | reverse complement strand
CTGTGTGATTTAACTTTAAATTATTCTGAGAGAATTTGTTTAAAACCTGATGAACTGAAGCTATTAACTGTGTGTGTGTGTGTGTGTGTGTGTGTGTGTCTTTGAGCTCAGGTAAAGTTTGTGTCAGTGACTGATCACTTTGTCTCCTCCTGAAAACCTTCAAACCTCCAGACACAGCGTCTCCCCTGCAGCCAATCACAGGCTGCGACCTTGTGTGTGTGTGTGTGTGTGTCACAATACCACTGTCAAGCATACAAAATTAGAAACATGCTCAGAGTACAGGTGTGTGTGCTGTTGTGTTAAGTCATGTGACTGTGTCCTTCCTCAAGGAGGGAGTGTGTTTCTGTGTGTGTTTACTTTTTGTGACTTTACCTGCAACACACACACACACACACACACACACACACACACACACACACACAGAGGTGTGTTGAAGTATTTATAAGGACCTTCTAATCAATCATTCATCCTCATTTTCATTGGTACACACACGTCTGAAGTGACGACCCCCCCTACAGGCTGCAGTGCTCATTACAGTCACATCCTTTACTCTCAGTTTAGTTTATTTCAGTCATTTTCCAACTTA
>NW_019457460.1:0-588 GCF_002814215.2 Seriola lalandi dorsalis | reverse complement strand
TTTTTTTACTAGCATCATACACATTAAAACTGTAGGACGTTCAGAAAATAAACATTTACTTACCGAAAAAAAACTGTATATAATCATCATCTCTCCAGTTTGTTAGTGACGAAGAATGAGCCATAATTACTGTGAACCGAAAACTCATTAAAACTAAATAACTAACAGCAAAACTGTCGGTAATAAATTATTCCTCCACGGACAAATATTGAGAAAAATAATATTCAACACAACTGATTCAATACGACGAGCACACGACCCAAGCTCTCCTCCGGTGTTCGACCTCCCGGCCTGCCGCGTCATATAATCAATCATTGCAGACCAGGTATATCAATCAAACAGCCACGCCCCCCAAAATACCTGTTTTTAATTTAATTAATTAAATTAATTCGGTGATTATTTTCAGATGGACCACCAGAACACTGAACAAAAAGTGTGAATTTAGCCCATCACACAGTAATGAGTTCCGGAAAAAATTAATCGACTGAGTATTTCATGAGAGAAGTTGGTGTTTCTATAATGAGTGTTTATTGGAACCAGAGTTTTTTGGAGCCCGCCCCCAGCGGAACCTCGGTGGTGTTGCACATT
>NW_019457459.1:0-660 GCF_002814215.2 Seriola lalandi dorsalis | reverse complement strand
CGGGGCCAGCTGCAGCGAGGACCTTAGCCTCTGCATATGGGGCGGATGCTCAACCAACTGAGCTATACGACGCCCCGCTTTTCTCTTTTTTGAAGATAAAATAAGATCGGAAGGATTACAGTATTGATGTAAACAAGCAACTCCTTCATATGTTGCAATCAGGCTGAAACATGAAGCATGAACCAGAAGCTGCAGTTCCTCTAACGACCACTAGAGTCTGGCTCCAACAGTGAGTCAGTCCCCATAGACTCCCATGTTAAAATGTCCAATCAATTTCTTGAATTAGCCTTTGATATGTTCTGACCCGAGGTCGACCTCGGCCCTGTGGTCACGCTTATTTACTGTCCACCATTTTATTTCAGTGTCCAAGTTTTTAATCTCAAATCTATTCTGTAACAAAAATGACGTGCAAACAATTATGAGACTGTGCAGCAGGTTGTTATGACGTCATAGTCAGGTTTTGTTGCTAGGCGACATCTAGTGGTCGTAGCAATGATGACAGGAGTGAAGGTAAAAGTGTCGGTGGTGACGTAGTATAAAGAGAGACAGAGTCCGTGTCAGGAGGAGGAGGTGGTGGTGGATGGATGAACATGACACAGGAGAGCTGTGTGTTCGATTCCCATGTGAAACCAGCTGTTTATGTTGTTACCATGGAGACGA
>NW_019457458.1:0-524 GCF_002814215.2 Seriola lalandi dorsalis | reverse complement strand
TCAACACACAAAGTCATTTGTGGCAAAATCACAGCCGTACTGGGCCTTCAACGGAATGATAAAACACATTTATCACCATTGTATTAAAAAGAAGAATGGGCTGTTTGTCCTCCTTCCATTGGCATGACATATGACATGTGATGTGATTGCATGACAGTTTCATTTGTGATCATCACAAAAATTGATTTTATGATGGAAAAACAGCAAGTCTGTGAGTGGTTCCCAAACTTTTTTAAACAGCATAACATGATTTTCTTTTTTTTTTCTTTTTTGATTGGCTCCATTTTGGTTGGTTCAGACTGTGTCCAGGCTAAGATGGGAAACGGAAATGAGCAAATATTGAGACAACCCTGACGCATCCTTGAGGAACTCCACTTGGGGAACCACAGGTCTGCAGTGTTTTACTTAAAGTAACAGCATTCCGGTTCTTATGTTGATTAGATTGGGTTGCTTTTTTTTTTTTTTATTTGAATAGTGTGCATACTCAAATGTTGTTTAAAGGTGTCTTTTTACTGTAATGAATA
>NW_019457457.1:0-538 GCF_002814215.2 Seriola lalandi dorsalis | reverse complement strand
TCTACTGGCTGAGTCTTTTCAAAATATCCCGGACTAACGGGACAATTTGTTGGTTGATCTGGAATAAAGAGCAGAAATGACATATACATAAACATTTTAGTACATGTTGATTTGCAAATTTTTCATGAGTCAAGTGAAGCTTTAATGCTGGTTGTTTCAGAGTCCCAGTCCCATAGTATGAAATTACATAAGTAGAAATATATACATAAATGCAAAATAAATTAATTTTGCTAATGAAAAATGCTCTTTCTGACAAAAACTGGAGAGGTAATAGATCCATCCAATCGATCACAGACTGAAGTAGGACCGCCTACATAATTACCATACTGACACAGAAATAAATAAATAAATGTAGAAATGTAGAAATACAAAGTGATGATGTCTTTGTACAGCATAGTGACGTCACAGTGAAGTTCACCTTTGACCTTTTGGACATAAAATTTCATCACTTCATTTTATCCTTATAGACATTTGAGTTAAATTCCGTCATAATTACTGTATGAATTTCATCTTTGAAGGTCACAGTGACCTTTGACCA
>NW_019457456.1:0-675 GCF_002814215.2 Seriola lalandi dorsalis | reverse complement strand
TGACAGGCGTGTTTGATTAGGGACACTTGCTGTGGTCTCAGGGCGGTGCATCAAATCTGTGATTAGATGTAACTTTTTTTCCCTTTCGAGGTAATGCTAATCCTAGTTAATTAATTAATTGCTAATTAAGTTAGAGTATACAGTTAATCATAATTTCATTATGTGACTTTTTACTCTGCAATGATTTCAACTTTAAATAGCATGGGATCATGGGAGTTGTTGTCTTCACCTCCACTGCAGTCCAATTCCTGTCAGTGGCTCAGGAGGTTTTCACCTGGAGCTGAATCAGCAGACGTCTCCTCCTCTCCACAAGAAACAGAGCAGCTGAATATAACCTGTAAAACACTCAATAAAGCAGTTTCACATTAAAAATCCCAGTTTCTCCGACACTGCTCAGCAGACAGGGGACATCAGGGAGGGGGTGGGAGCAGCTTGTTTCTCTGATGACTTGAGATCCAGACGGCCGATGACTAAACTCCTTCATCTGGACAAAATATAGAGTTAAAATGACCAAGATCTAAAAAGTATATTGTAAAAAAGTGACTTGAAACTGGATCAAAAGTTAATATTGACAACCACAACACTGACACTTGATCATAGAGGATATGATGTCATTGACAGACAACCAACACTTTCTGTTACAAATTAAAATCACAGATTTCTCTGGTTTGAGAA
>NW_019457455.1:0-486 GCF_002814215.2 Seriola lalandi dorsalis | reverse complement strand
GGATCTCTTGGGATGATATGGCTTTATTGGGTCTAACAGAGGTCCTGGATCACCTGTGTCATGAAGCTGGCTCTGTTGATTCTGAGTTCAATAATCTGGCTGCCAATGAGTTCATGAGAAGTGATTAATATGACGTTAACACAGTGAAAACTGCAGGTAAATTCAGTTGAAGCAGAGAGTTTTATTCAACAAGGTGAAAGAACATGATCACAGAACTAAAACAGAACCAGTAGTATAGTTGTCTACTTCCTGTTTATTTCCTATTCAGTCTGTTGTGTTGGTTCATTTTTTAAATGTTTTATTTTGTAAAATCTGTTTTATGACTCTTAAATATTTTATATTTCTGTTATACTTAACACAAGTTTCACATTTCACAGTAAAATAATGAAACCTGCTCACTTCCTGTCTCCCTCTGTAAATAAAAATTTATACATTTATTTATTTACATTTATTTAATACACAGTAACTCATTAACATAACCATATT
>NW_019457454.1:0-594 GCF_002814215.2 Seriola lalandi dorsalis | reverse complement strand
TTTAATGCTGTCTGCGTTTCAGAGCTGCTTTCCCACTGTGCAGCGTCAGGCCGATTAATTTACAGGTCAAATTAAATTCAATAAATAAAAACAAATGTGTTTTTATGAGATTATTTAAGTTTTACAATGTTCTGCGTTTTAATTCAGTTTTAAATTAATATTAGTATTATTACTGTTTTTATTGATCCTTTTTCTTACGCATTTTTTAATTTTTCTTTGTTCTATAAACGTGCTGATTCAATGTGTAAATTAAGTCTTAACATCATTATTATTATTATCTCTTCTTAACATGTTGATCTGCAACTCGGCGCATCAGTAACCTGTTGATTCAGCCGACCACTTCCACCTGTCCTCCTTTCACAGCAGGAGGTCCAGCAGACAGACCGACCGCCACCTACCTGCACATACATAATACATCCAGCACGGCAGCAGCGCCGCCGTTACCTGAGCCCGTACAGGTGATCCTGAATCCAGACCTGATCAACACACTCTTCGGCTTCAGCTGCTGACGTGTTAAATTCATGAGACAAATGCGTTTGACCTGAGGAGCAGCTGAACAACCCCAATGTAAACTGGAGAAGATTAAGTTCAGTA
>NW_019457453.1:0-572 GCF_002814215.2 Seriola lalandi dorsalis | reverse complement strand
GTTTTTATGACTTTTTATGCCTTAATAAACTATGATGTTTTTTTGACGTTTTATGCCATACTATACTATGACGATTTTCGTCAATTTTATGCCATAATACACTATGTTGTTTTTTGGCATTTTTATGACTTACTATACTCTGTTGTTCTATGCCTTAGCATACTATGTTGTTTTTATGACTTTTTATGCCTTAATAAACTATGATGTTTTTTGGAAGTTTTATGCCATACTATACTATGACGTTTTTTGTCAATTTTATGCCATGATATACTATGTTGTTTTTTGCCATTTTTATGACTTACTATACTCTGTTGTTCTATGCCTTAGCATACTATGTTGTTTTTATGATTTTTTATGCCTTAATAAACTATGATATTTTTTTGATATTTTATGCCATACTATACTATGACGTTTTTTGTCAATTTTATGCCTTACTATATTATGTTGTTTTTTTGGCATTTTTAACACTTACTATACGCTGTTGTTCTATGCTTTAGCATATTATGTTGTTTTTATTACTTTTTATGCCATAATAAACTATGACGTTTTTTTGTCAATTTTATGCCATAATA
>NW_019457452.1:0-665 GCF_002814215.2 Seriola lalandi dorsalis | reverse complement strand
GAGTAACTTAACATTCAGTTTTTTTATCCATTATCTGCCTTTTAGCGGTAGAAAAGACCAAAACACTAGAGTTTTTATTGGTATCATAATTAATGTGCACAACCTGAAAGTGACACGAGCTGAAATTAAATGTACAATTCAAATATTTATTATTAATTATGCATTTTCTTGCCAACAGTTAGACAAGAAGATCGATACCACGCTCAAATTTGTCAGTTAAACACTGAACTAGCACGAGGAGATGGTCAGGTTAGCTTAGCATAAAGACTGGAAGCGGGGGGAAACTGTTAGCCTAGCTCCGTCTAAAGCTAAAGGAAATCTGCCTTGACATTTGATAGCACCGACAGCTTAGCAAAGCCCCGAATTAGAACCAACTATCAAAACCCAACCAACCAAAAAGCACAGAATGATGGATATGGTGCAGAGTAGGCATCTATAGAAGAGTATTATATCATGACTATTATTATTATTATAAAATGTGTAAAGCTGTATTATTATGTTGGTCAGTTGTGGCTAATGGTTTCTGTTTTGGAGTCAGAGACAGGACTACAATTCTGGGGAAGCAAGTTTTTGCTTTAAAATCTACAATATTAAGTTACTGAAAGTCACAACATCAGCCATCAGCAACTTCCACTCCAACACAGTGAAGGAAGATTTAAAAACAA
>NW_019457451.1:0-623 GCF_002814215.2 Seriola lalandi dorsalis | reverse complement strand
TTTGGATGGTGGGTCCAGGTGGGCGGGGCTTGGTGACTGCTTTGTTGTGACATCACAAAGTTCCAGAAGTCCTGACGGCTGGTTTTAAGGCTCAGTTTCTGAATACAGGCTGTGTGCATTTCTCTGTGGACTGAGGCTTTGATACTTTCACAGTATTAATATAGAAGCTAGAGCTGATCTATAATCACACTACACATGGACACAGACCTTTACACTGGAGCAGCTTTAACATTCAGCACATTATGGTGTTATAATATTTTGATCAGTATGAATAACAACACAACAGCAGGTAAGAGACACAGAACATATGAAACAGGAGGACTGCTCTCTCTCTCTGCTGTTTCCTGTGTGTTCTGACCTTCAGTGTGAGGTGAGCTGCAGCGCTGATGAACGGCTGCTTGGAAAACACTTTAGAAAAGCCTGTTGTTATCAGCAGCAGCAGCTCTGAACTGTGCCTCTGTAATTAGAGAGCTAATTTGCGAGCTGTGGTCGTTATGGATGCTGGTTGTTACGGTTACCTGTTGTTATGGTTACCGTTTCCCTCTGTAACTGGCAACAAGACCTCGAGTACCACAGAGTGGGACTCGGCTCGGTCTCTCTGTCTCCCACACCCACACACACAC
>NW_019457450.1:0-616 GCF_002814215.2 Seriola lalandi dorsalis | reverse complement strand
TAATTCTCCATAAATTCTCCTTTTATTCTCCATAAACAACTGTTCCAACACAAGTAATGTATGTGGAGTAAAAACTGGTAACAAAACTACAGGTCTCACTCACTCACTCAACACACACACAAACACACTCACATGCACACAAATCCCTTGTTTGTACTTTGATCTGTTATTGACATAATGTATTCCCCAGCCCCTTACTTTAACCTTAACCATCACAAGTCAATGCCTAACCTGTAACCCTAAAACCAAGGCTTTACCCTCAAACAGCTATTTCACCCCCCTCCCCCTAGCAAATGTTTATGAAAATTATTTTTGTATCATTTAGAATAGTCACATGGTTTTATTTACCATTCTTGTTAAAGGTTTTAATTGGTCACGGACAATGTAATACGCGTAAAACCCAGATTAAACAATTCAGTTTTATAGAAGAATTACTCTCTTCTCTGGTTGAAAGGAATCCTGGATGACCACCAGAGCGTTCAGTCACTCAGAAACATTGTGAGCTCTCAAGGTTCTGTAGGAACAGATTCCTTGATGATGCCGGCAGATATACCCTCTCTCTTGGGTCATCTGGGGTCATGAGTGACATTGTTGATATAAAATACTCAACCTATGC
>NW_019457449.1:0-736 GCF_002814215.2 Seriola lalandi dorsalis | reverse complement strand
TTAAAGTTGTTGTATTAGTTACATTTTCTTCTGTTCAGTAAACACTAAGTGAGCGTTTTCACTCTGCAGTCTGGTGCACAATGATTGATTTTCATAAATCTGTAGCTGCATCTATATGGAAACAATAACAGACTTTGCAGGTGTTTTGTTCATATTGTTTTAGCTGTTCTGACATGATGTTTCTGTGGTGATGATAACAGTGGTCAGTTGTCTTCTGACAGCAGTGGCTGCTACACAGCAACCAGGATGATCTAAGTGTGTGTGGTGTGATCATGTTCTTCAGTAATGAATCCCCCTAAACACTGACGGGTGGGTTTCTGTGTCTGAGTCTGCAGTATGGAGACAGCAGGGAGTTTCTATGGCGACTGGCTCGGGCCTACAGTGACATGTATGAGTCAACTGAGGACAAACAGGAGAAGAAGACCTATGCACAGCAAGGTAATGGACACACACACACACACAGACATTCAATCAAAATAAAACAAATCAGATTGTCAGTGGAGCCTAAATGAAAATAAATTGTACTCTCAGTTTTTAAAAGTTAACTGGAGAAAAAGAGAAGACATTTGGAAGTGCTGCTTGAAGACAGGAATCTCACTAAAGATTAACACCAGAGCTCAAATGCATAAAACCCCTGACTAAAACTGTGAACAAAAAGAGCACAAACACAATTATTTCTGTTTATTAACTGTAGATTTGTTATTGCTGTGTAAATGGTAAAACTTAATGAATGAAG
>NW_019457448.1:0-538 GCF_002814215.2 Seriola lalandi dorsalis | reverse complement strand
TGTCTGGACCTTTTAAAACTCAAGTCCAAACTTTGCTGTCAGTGGCACAGAAATATAGGGAGAATTGCAAAGTGTGTAACATTTTAGGGCTGATTTATGGACTTAAAAAAAACAGGTGGGTCACTTTATTAACTCTGAGGTTAATCTATAATTATGCTGTCCTGTTATGCTGCAGAAATGGAGGGTACAGGATGCAAACGACAAGTGTAACCTCACTCTCACTCTGTCTCTCTTTCCTCTTTGTCTTTCTGCTCTTTCTGCTCTTTCTGCACTTTCTCCTTTCCCTCTCACACTCTCGCTCTCTGCTGACTCAGATCAACAGAGCCACCTGATCCCACAGGTTTCTAGGCAGCGACTTCATTCAGCTTTGACTAACAATACCGATCTTATTATTGAAGCAATAATAATTAATAATAATTCTTTTTAACTTTTGCATAAGTACAGACAATATTTCGTATTGGTTTTCACATATATGAAAAGATCTGGATCGATGATGACAGCAGTGACTTTTTCTTTAATACATATTCATATGATCACT
>NW_019457447.1:0-540 GCF_002814215.2 Seriola lalandi dorsalis | reverse complement strand
AGCTGGAAGGTCATCAGTTCATTTAGTGAATGTTGGGGCAGTTTCTTCTTCTTCACTGCTCAGATCACACACACACACACACACACACACACACACACACACACACACACACACACACACACACACACACACACACACACAGAGAGTGTGAGAGAGAGAGGAAGAGGGAAGCAGCAGCAGTGGTAGTTTCAACAGTATAAAGCTCAATCAATACGTCAAAACAAACTGAAGTGATCAGTCGATTAATTGATCAACGGAAAAATTATTGAAACTATTTTGATGTTCGATTCATCATTTTTAACATTTTCAAGCAAAAATAGTGAAAAACATCAAATATTTTCTGACTCAGCTTCTGACATGCTAAACAGTCTGAAGTGTCTGTGATCACTGAGTCTACACACACATCTGTCAGACTGTAGACACGTGGTCATGATGCTGAGGTCAAAGGTCATTTTCCATTTAGTTTGGAGTAAAAACGTCACTGTCTCTGAAACACAGGAACAGACACAACCATCCAATCAGAAACACTCAGCAGCGTCA
>NW_019457446.1:0-517 GCF_002814215.2 Seriola lalandi dorsalis | reverse complement strand
AAAACCCTCCTTTATCTGGGTGTGCAGAGGCGTTGATGGATGCGAGCTAATGGTGCCGTGCAGCTACATCTGTCCTGATGAGGAAACCTGTGTTTTTTATGGCTCTGAGTGGGAGGATAGGGGGGAATCATGGGAGGCCAGGGGGGGTGAAGTGTGTATTGATGGATGTTGTGACGGAAGGTGGGGGTGGTGAAGTGGCCCAATGTTTGGAGAACATCCTCCGACTTAAAGGTCACAGGTTTGAATCCCAGCTGAAGCCCCTTGGTTTCCATAAATGGTTTCTTACAAAACGCTTTTAAATTTCCCAAAACTAGAGCGAGTGCAGGAGGATGGAAGTAAGTTTAAGAAAGTTTCATGAATATGCACGTTACTACACCCAAACATGTGACAAAAGACATATGATCTATCAATAAAAAGAAAGAAAAATGTAAACATGAAACTTCGGGCGAGTAGAGGAGGATGCTGATGACTGAAACTGACACTTCAGTGGAGCAGTTTTTAGATTAAAGGTCCCATA
>NW_019457445.1:0-696 GCF_002814215.2 Seriola lalandi dorsalis | reverse complement strand
TGGCTTACTATACTATGATGTTTTTATGATTTTTTTATGCTTTACAATACTATGGCTTTTTATGACTTTTTATGCCTTAATATACTATGACATTTTTATGACTTTTTATGCCTTACTATACTATGATGTTTTTATGACTTTTTATGCCTTACTATACTATGATGTTTTTATGACTTTTTATGCTTTGCAAAAGTATGACTTTTTATGCCTTACTATACTATGATGTTTTTATAACTTTTTATGGCTTACTATACTATGATGTTTTTATGACTTTTTATGCCTTGCTGAACTATGACTTTTTATGCCTTACTATACTATGACATTTTTATCACTTTTTATGCCTTACTAAACTATGATGTTTTTGTGACTTTTTATGCCGTGCAATACTATGATGTTTTTATGACTTTTTATGTCTTGCAATACTATGACTTTTTATGCCTTACTATACTATGACATTTTTATGATTTTTTATGGCTTACTATACTATGATGTTTTTATGATTTTTTTTATGCTTTACAATACTATGGCTTTTTATGACTTTTTATGCCTTAATATACTATGATGTTTTTATGACTTTTTATGCCTTACTATACTATGACTTTTTATGCCTTATTATACTATGATGTTTTTATGACTTTTTATGGCTTACTATACTATGATGTTTTTATGACTTTTTATGCCTTGCAATACTATGAC
>NW_019457444.1:0-551 GCF_002814215.2 Seriola lalandi dorsalis | reverse complement strand
CTTCTGTGCTGCATCTCTGGCTACAGGTTTTGGCTCTTGCACAGGCACAGTGATATCAAACCTGGCAACCTCCTTGTCTGAGATAGATCCAACATGTAACTCCTAAAAGCACAAATTATGGCTTTTACCATTTATAGGTTAAACAGATGAGCTACATTTTGAAGCCCCATTCACATCAGCATTTAAAAATCTGTTCAATGAAAAAGGCCTGGTTTGTATTTATGAGACAGGAGTCGATGGTATGAGCAGGTGTCTGTAACCATGCTAGCTCACTAACTAACAGCAACATAGCTAACTTGGAGAGCTATTGTGACTGAAGAGCTATAGCATGTGCTGGCTAGAATGTTAGCGTTTAATAGGCAAGTAACTGTTAGCATGTTCTGGTGTGACCAGGGCCTTAGAGATTGCAGAATCTTTTGTATTTCATTTGGTCAAATCAGCTTTTATCCCATTCTCCTAGTCTTTATGCTGAGCTGAGCTAACCACACCCTGGCTAACCCCAAGGCTAACCACATCCCGACTCCATACTTAAAGCACTGGCATGAGATTGT
>NW_019457443.1:0-515 GCF_002814215.2 Seriola lalandi dorsalis | reverse complement strand
TACACCTTGAAAATGTCCGCCCGGGTTTTCAGGCCCTTTGCTGCGTCTCATCCCCTCTCTCTCTCTCTCTCTCTCTCTCTCTCTCTCTCCCCTGCCTTTCCTGTCATTCTTTACTAATAAAAATAATTCGTTCACATAATACAGTCCTTACATGAACGATACAGGACATTTGCTGAAAAACAAATTCCTAAGACCGGCTACTGTAATAAAATTCTAGTAATAAATCAATGACAAAAACGTATGATATTACCCAAGAGTAAGAGAAATAAGCATGAGCAGATTTAATGCGCCTGCTTCAGTTGAGGTCAGAGTTGCAAAGGAAGAAGAAACAAAAGTAAAAGCCAAGGCCTTGACACATTTATGTGGATTAACCTATTTTATTGTATCTTTCAATATTAGACCAAACGTTTACCTTGGAAAATTCAGCATGCACACATTGTTAAGTAAGCATGCAGTCTAATTGATTGAGTGTACAACAACATAATGCGCAGCTAATTATCATTCTGTGCATAAAC
>NW_019457442.1:0-538 GCF_002814215.2 Seriola lalandi dorsalis | reverse complement strand
AGGGAAGGACATTGAGGTGGTGCACACTTATAAATACCTATAAATACCTAGGTGCGCACCTGGATAGTAAACTGGACTGGTCCCTGAACACAGATGCCATCTACCTGAAGGGGCAGAGCCGGCTCTTTTTCCTCAGGTCCTTTGACGTCTGCAGTGAAACGTTGCACATGTTTTATCAGTCAGTGGTGGCCAATGTACTCTTTTATGCTGCAGTCTGCTGGGGCAGCAGCATGTCAGACATGAACACAAAGATACTGGACAAGCTGGTAAAAAAGGCTGGGTCTGTGCTTGGCAGGAGTCTAGACTCACTCAGGACTGTTGTGGAGAGACACATGCAATGTAAGATGGAGGCCATCTTAGACAATACCAGCCATCCTCTCCACAACATTCTGGCAGGACAGAGAAGCAGCTACAGCTGCAGCAATCGTGTCATCTCGCTGCGCTGCAGAACAGAGAGGTTCAGGAGATCCTTTCCTTCCACTGCTATCAGGCTATACAACACCTCAGCCAAAGGAAGTGGCCTAATCTAATTATTATT
>NW_019457441.1:0-577 GCF_002814215.2 Seriola lalandi dorsalis | reverse complement strand
GTGGGTGTGATCAGCCTCGTTAAAGACTCGTTAAAGGCCAGAGTACGCTGGAATAAACTGATCAGTGGCGGTTAATAATTCACAGACTCTCGACTCTGACTTTGACTCGTACATTCAGGTGTGTGACGTTCAGTGTAGATTTGTCAGTAGGAAATAAAGGGATTCAGGTCATAAATTAATAATGATAATGATCAGTTGTATCTTCGTAGCACTGAGGACTTTTAGAAAGAAAATAAAATCCAATGACAGAGTGATGTAAAAAATCTGATATTTAAACAGTGTTAAAACAAAATACAGTGATATACAGTGATATACAGTGATATACAGTGGATTACAGTGATATACAGTGATATACAGTGATATACAGTGGAATACAGTGATATACAGTGATATACAGTGATATACAGTGGACAGAACCGTCACCGTGACCTGGTTTAAGATGAATAAAGTGAAGAAGTGTAAACCTGCAGCTGTGTCCGCAGATTATTATTTGTATTCTACGATCAGTTGGTCACGAATGTAAGAGATGATTTATCAGATCATTCTTAGTCATAGACCGTTTCCTCGAGGGGGACTG
>NW_019457440.1:0-578 GCF_002814215.2 Seriola lalandi dorsalis | reverse complement strand
CAAGTCAGCAAAAACTGAGGCAAAGAACCAGTCAGCTGCTGTTCATGGTGAATCAGCCAGTCAAGCAGAAAACCAGTCAGTATTTGCGTCTTTATACACGAACATGAGTCAGCAGCAACATTCAGTTTCTGTCTGGTGCAGTGAAACCAGATCCACAGCTTCCTGGTTTGAGCTGCGTTCAGAGACGCGAGTTCATTTCAGTTCACTTGGTGAAATGATCCAAAGTTTGGCGTCAAAAATTTAAAATATTCAATATTTCCTTCAGTTTCAGCAGCTCAGGAAGGAAAATCCTCTGAATCTGAGTATCATCTAAAAATCTGCAGTTTCTGACATCCTGACGCTAATGGAGCTAATGTAGCTTCCTGCAGCTAATGAAGCTAATGCAGCATTCTGCAGCTAACGACGCTAATGAAGCTAATGCAGCTTTCTGCAGCATTCTGCAGCTAATGAAGCTAATGTAGCTTGCTGCAGCTAATGAAGCTAATGAAGCTAAAGCAGCTAATGCAGCTAATGAAGCTAAAGCAGCTAATGAAGCTTCCGGGTGCTTCGTATAATTTTCTTGTTGAAGTCGAGGACGA
>NW_019457439.1:0-597 GCF_002814215.2 Seriola lalandi dorsalis | reverse complement strand
TCTAGTTTCAGACGAAAAACATGATGTTTCTAAAAAGGAACCCAAGGATCATCCTTAACTTCTTAACTAGCTCCTCAGCATGAGGTTTAAAGGAGAGCATTTCATCAATAAATACCCCAATGTACTTATAGGAGGAAACTTTTTCAATTTTATAACAATCCAACTTGCAAATATTGAAATGAATTTCCTTCCAGGAGTGCAATCTCGTAAATTTAATATGTTTTGTTTTTGAAACATTTAAAAAAAAAAAAAGCTTAAGCTGTAAGAGTGAATGTTGGATTGATTCAAAAGCAGTCTGCAAAGTACTGTATATCTGGCTCCCCTCAATGTTGGTGCAAATGAATAAAGCACAATGATGTGAGCATAAAAATGCACCTTACAGCCATTATAGAATGAGGTAATATCATTAATATATAAGGTTAAAAGTAAGGGGTCTAAAATTTAACCCTGTGGTACACCTTTAGTGACTTTCAAAACAGAGGAACGTGTAGAGTCTGCAGCAATACATTGTGTTCTCTCTGCAGGATAACTTGTGAACCATTGGCAGGCAATCTGATCCAGGCCAGCAGAGGCTAGTTTATCTATTAAAAGTAAATG
>NW_019457438.1:0-610 GCF_002814215.2 Seriola lalandi dorsalis | reverse complement strand
ACCTGTAAACAGATGTTGACATGGAAAATTGAACTGCCCTTTAAGTGACTGACCTTGTTGCCTGCTCGGCCTGTGCGTCCAGCCCTGTGGACGTAGTCCTCGTAGTGGTTGGGACAGCTGTAGTTGACAACCAGGATCAGCTGCTTGACATCCAGGCCTCTGGCTGCCACAGAGGTGGCCACCATCAGACGACAAGCTCCATTCTTGAAGTCATTGATGATGCTGTCTCTGTCGTACTGGTCAATTCCTAAGAGGAGCACAGGAAATCAATATATGAAAGACCAAATTACTAGACATATCCATGATGAAGATGTACTTCAAAATAGTTTCTTTCACTTTCATCTATCTACAGAGTTATGGTTAGGCAAAAATCAGAGCCTTAAGCTCTTTTTACACAGCCTGTTCAAAGCGGGAATGTTGTGCATTTATTCCTCCTTACTGTTTGACATAAAAGGCACAAACACAAAATGGGGTTCCATTGTTACACTACATTGTTGTTCCGCCTTTAAGCCAGCAGTGGAGGTTGTCACAGAGCTGGATCGATGTCGGTGTAAAAGGGAGAGGCGGAATAGTGGGACAGATGCCGCACTTTTGTGTTACATGCCACGTC
>NW_019457437.1:0-538 GCF_002814215.2 Seriola lalandi dorsalis | reverse complement strand
AGATGGGCACGCAGGCACAGACAACAGGCAACTACATACAGGCCACAGGAATGGGAGCCCACGGCCTGAACAGATAGGTAAACAGACAGAGATATTAGCAAATGATCTGGCAACTGACTGGGCAACAGGATTGGTATAAATACCAGGGAGCAGGTGCAGAAAATGAGGAACAAGTGAGTCGGTGGGTGGGGAAGTTCCAGTTCCAGTGATTGGAAATGGAAAACAGGTGAGCAGGTGGATCTGGAAACAGGAAAGATGTCCGCAGACATCTGGTGGGCGGGTGACAGGAGGCCGATAAACAGGCCTGAGACAGAAATCATGACCTGATCTTTCAAAAATACCCAATAGACAGCAGTTTAAAATCAATATTTTTATATTAACAATGGGTCAAATTGCTTGTAACGGCAGAGTGAAACCAGGATGAACCTACAAAGAGTCTCTGTACAGTTAACTCTCATCTCTTAAGAGCAGTTTAACGTCTTTTAGCTCATTGCCTTGGACTTATGGCCTGCAGTTTTGTTGCTTCAGTTCAGGGTCA
>NW_019457436.1:0-538 GCF_002814215.2 Seriola lalandi dorsalis | reverse complement strand
TGTTTCCCGTGGAGTCCCTCTAGACCTTATAGAAGCCTTGGTTTCTACATTTCAGCAGAGAGAAACCTCAGCGTTGGAGTTATACGTGCACTGACGGCACACTCTTGTTGAGCACCTGCGCCCTCATCAGCTGGACGCTGGTCATGATCTTCTTCTGGTGGCCCATCAGTGTCACCCCGAGCCTCTGGATGTCCCTGTACAGCGGACACATATGAACACATTGTGGCCTAAATACAGGTTACGTCTCAAATCCCCCCCCAAAAAAACCCACAGATATTTGACATATTCTCATTCGATCTTTTTGCATGAAAATGTTTATGCTGTTATGTTTAATTTCCTGTATCTCAACTGCAGAGGTCTTCATGTGAAACAGCCTGCTATTATACACAGGCTATTTCCATAATTTTCCATTTTTAAGTATAATTTACCACAATGAACCTGTTATCTGAACTTTTCATTTGCTGCTGATATTGTTTTGTGTTAATGCAAACTCAACACTTCTTCCATGTTTAACTGTTGTCGTGATAAATGTAGGATA
>NW_019457435.1:0-548 GCF_002814215.2 Seriola lalandi dorsalis | reverse complement strand
CTACTGGGAGAGCCCTGATCTACATGTTATCCTGACAGATTTCTGAGGGAGATTCTGAACAGTGTCAGTCCCAGTTTCATCCTCTGTAAACTGCTCTGTGATGTTTCCCTGATATTTTAAATTTGAATTATCTGAATACACAGCTGTTCTCATTAACCTGTATTAATGATTTTGTCAGACAAAGACACCGTTATAACATCTGATCACCATGACAACAGTCATGTTGTCAGCCAACACCATGGCGACGCCCGGTTAACCTGCAGTGTTCATGAGCCACGACTCAGTCACTACTTCATACCTGTTCTGTTGTGGCAACAGAAGCAGAAGACTATGATGTCAGCTGCATTAAAACACAGTACAGCAGGAGGAGACCGACACTCAGCAGAACTGAGCTGTGTGACAGCAGAAAACAACCTTCAGCTGTCTCTAACCTCCTCCGTGACCACTCATGTTAAATGTTGATGTAGTCAGTGATCCAGCTCAGCTGCTGTCATTAATAAAGTAACCTTTATTAATGCGGATTTCATTAAGATGACGTCTGGACCACA
>NW_019457434.1:0-530 GCF_002814215.2 Seriola lalandi dorsalis | reverse complement strand
TGTTTTGTATGATTGTGAAAACTGTGTGCAGTAGGTCCAATGAGTATTTCCGACGTGCATTACCTCTTTTTTTGTTTGTTTTTTTGTTTTTTTTGTCTTATTATCCCTTACAAGTATTATCATAAGTGTTGCTATGCATGCTTTTGTGAGAGAGGAAGGTGTCAGTCAGAGAATCTTTTCATTTGTGCATGAATTCAAATCATAGTGCTGGAGGAGGAGGAGGATGAAGAGGAGGATGAAGAGGAGGAGGAGGAGGAGGAGGGGGTGTTTACATAGCAGGAGGGGAGAAGGAACTCGGATGTTATGTAATGCAAGGTGACAGGAGTGACGGAGGAATCTCAGTAAAGGTCCATTACATGAGTGTCTGGGTGGGGAGCGGAGGGGGGAGGCGAGCGGCCCGCAGTCGCTTTACGGAAGCCGATTCGGTCCGCTTCAATAATCTGGGTTATCTGTGCTTTGCGCCTCTGTGGTCGCCGTGGTAATCACCAGTCATATCAAATGCGTAAAGTTTAATTTGATACGTCTGGACC
>NW_019457433.1:0-696 GCF_002814215.2 Seriola lalandi dorsalis | reverse complement strand
ATCTCTCTCTCTCTCTGTGTTCCTTCATCTCGGAGCACGTTTGGAGACCTTCCATGCCCATTTGGGAGATTTAATCAGTGTTCAAGTGAAGCCAAGTCATTTCACGGGACCCTCCGGACTCAGAAATGCCAGTGTCTGAGGCCAAGAAAATAGCTGTAAAACCTTTACAGTGTGTTTTTTTCTTTCTCCTGACAGCACGCTAACCACATTCACTCAGAACTCTGACAGTCTGTGCTGTTGGCCTAGATGTGGCAACATATTTAATCCACATAGTAAACGTTGTGTTTCTGTGCTCATGTCACCAGCTTTAGTGTTGTTCATGCAGAACATGCCAACTGTTACCCTACAAGGATGACCAACATACAGCAGGAACAGCTGGAATATGAACAAACTTCTCTCGAACCGAAACAGTTGTGGAATATAATAAATGTAAATTCCCAATGGATACTGTTATTGTCTAATTCAAGCAGGCTTCTTCCATTTACAATAATTTGATGTGCCAGCAGGATTTGCCTTTTGATAGCATCAAAGAATTTTGTGTTAAGTCTCAAATTATTCCATAAATCTTGAATATGACTAAACAAACTGGAAAAGCTCTCTTCTTTTTCTCTTTTCCTGTTAACAAAAAAAAAAAAAAACCCTGAAATTTGCATGAAACTGAAAAACATGGGGTCAAGTAGATGAATTTGGAGTCAT
>NW_019457432.1:0-706 GCF_002814215.2 Seriola lalandi dorsalis | reverse complement strand
ACCCACGTTCTCTTGTCTCCTCTTCCTCTCTCCTGCTCCTCGTCTCTTCCTCCAGCCTTCCATCTACCTTCGCTTACTGGAGAGCTCCAGTTCTGTGACTCCGCAGACCAGCGTCCTCTCTTCCCCCAAACCCTCTCACCCTGAGAGCGGCTACAGTCGCTCTCCTTCCCCCTCATACTCTAAGAGCCCACTGGGTCCTCCCCGCTCACCCAGCCCTAATGTTACTGGACATTACTACCCAGAATACACCCCACCTGACTTTGCAACCAGTCACTTTTCTGCTTCTACTCTATCAACTATCAATCATCCTGCTGAGTGTTCAGAAGAGTCACATGAGCAGGTGAATTTCATGCCACTTATATACAATATTTTTCATCTTAACTTTTACCTAAAAACTCATTTTTAATGTTTTTCTGTTCCTGCTTTGGACCGCCTGCAGAGTAAAGCCCAGAATCTGACAACTAGAGCGTTTTCTAGGAGGAGTATAAAGGAGAGAGCCGTCCTCCTCTCCTCCATGTTTCCTGGGTCCAACAAACCTACTCCTGCTCCTCTTTCTGCTCCTTCTGAGTCACAGGTTGTGTATTACAGCAGCTGCTGGCATGGACCTTTATTATGTATGAATAATAATATAGTTGAGACTGCAGTATGTTCATAAGAACTGCTGGAACAAGTGTGTATATTAAACTTTCTACACTGTTTGTAGCTA
>NW_019457430.1:0-500 GCF_002814215.2 Seriola lalandi dorsalis | reverse complement strand
GGTGGCTTTTTACTGAAACTTTCTGAACAACTATTGGATAGATTGTCATGACATTTGGGTTAGACGCTCATGTTCTCCAGAGGCAGAAATGTAATGAGTTTGTTGATCTCTTAACTTTTACTCTAGCACTATCATCTTTTGTCCAGTATTTCGGTTTCTAACTAAATACCCGTGAAACTAATCAGATTTACATCAGCTTCAGCTGTAGTTCACATTTGGTGGGAATAGCAAATGTTAGCATGCTAACACACTAAGCTTGGTTAGCATTTAGTTAGCTCAAAGCACCACTGTGCCAAAGTGCAAGCAACAGACTCTTTGTCTTGTTTTTAGATTTTTTGACTTGGAGTGATTTTATTGATGATGATGATGAAAGTGAACCAATCAGAAGTGGTATTGCTTTGACTTCTGCATCTTCTAACATATTTGTTTTATTTATATATATATATATATATATATATATATATCTCAAACATCACTTAGATTCTTAAGTCAAAGTTATA
>NW_019457429.1:0-526 GCF_002814215.2 Seriola lalandi dorsalis | reverse complement strand
TCGCAGCCAGAGGAAGGAGAATCAAGGAAATAAATAAACTAAACAAACGACTAACAAAATAAAATACTATCAAAAATCTAAATAAAGCAAACATCTAGAATAATCAAACGATACTAATTGTTAATAAAACAACAAATAAATAGCTCATGCAGATATTAATACACATGATAGAAAATATGTTGATTGCCTTTATGATAATGGCTGTAAAGGAAAGCTTAGAATAAAGAAAACATTCTCTTACATTCTCAGTAGATGTCGCACCGTCAACACGAAGCATTTGCTTCAGTTGAAACACTTTTGCTGCGGTGGTTTAAACTCAAACTAAAGACGTTGATTCAACAGCAAGTGCGCAGATGCTGAGTTCACTGACCCTTAAAAAGCCAAACAAAACAAAACAAAACAACGGAAACAAGAGAGACAAAGTGCAACAAACAACATACATCCCTTTATTATATATGAAGAGAAAAGTCAAAATATATTACTGCTGCACTGATGCCTGTTTTTTCACCAACCGTGCCCCCCCCCC
>NW_019457428.1:0-545 GCF_002814215.2 Seriola lalandi dorsalis | reverse complement strand
AAAAAAAAACAACAAAAAAAAAACACTCAATGCTGTTTTGTGTCCACATGGATTTGTCTCTTTTTAATCTTGGCTGCAGGGACAAACAGTTAAGGTTAAGATACACATTTAAAATACTGTAGTGATGTGAGACTTACTGCTACAGACATAATCCATTATAAATGATACAGACCACAATTCTGAGGTCCTGGTGCTTTACTTGAGTATTTCTGCTACTATATATTTCAAATATTATCTTTTTACAACAAGATATTTATCTGATAACGTTAAGTAGTTTGCAGATTCTGATTGATAAAATAAAATATGATCAACAAATAAATTACAATGTATTTTTATTGAGCCAGGAGCCAGGAAGAGAATTCACAAGCTACCAGCAGCATATAAAATAAGTAAAAGCAGCCCGCCTCTAACAGCTGCAACATTAAAACGCATCAATAATCCTATTATATACGATACATTACTCTGAAATAGGCATTTCTGCATAATGAGTGATTTTACTTTTGGTACTTTAAGTATATTTTGATATTTTTGCAATTTTAGGCTCA
>NW_019457427.1:0-631 GCF_002814215.2 Seriola lalandi dorsalis | reverse complement strand
GAGAGACATAAAAAGGCTGTTAACTCCCTCCACAACAGATAGCAGGCGTTCAAATAGATATCCGAGAGACTTCTTTGAGATAAATCCAGTTCATTAAGGTGCAAACACCGGTCTAAGAAAGTGAATGTAGTGCTACAATCATGTGACGGGAAGCCGGCTGTGTGTGTATAAAGTCAAAGGAGTGAACGTCATGTGGTTTACAGGGTTTGCGGCTTTGGTAATGACCTTTGTTATTATAGCCTGGGTGAGCTACATCTGTCACTTTGTAATAACAATTTTATTGGGCCCCTAACAACGGCTCCTGTTGCTCAGCAGGAAAACTGATCTTCTCTATTTTGTTGTTATTTAGATAAAGACCACCATAGCCTGAAAATGAACCCTTGCCCTCACTATGAACCAAATTTCTTGGGATTTTTACAGTTTTACAGTTGCAGTCTGCAACAGGAAAAACCTGATGAAACAGCAGAATCAGTACTCACAATATCTCCCAGAGGGCAGTGACCTGTCTGTCCACCACCTGTCTCTCTTTCACTGGGTCTCCATCAAGGTGCTGCAGATCTCCTTCTCCAAACAGAGAGCCAAGACCCATCATCTGCTTGTTCCTGTGAAACACAGAAAGACACGCTGAACA
>NW_019457426.1:0-645 GCF_002814215.2 Seriola lalandi dorsalis | reverse complement strand
CCAAACTATCATTGGGATTCAGAAAGTCTTCAGACTCTAGACCTCAGGCAGCCCTCAACCCTCCATCATGTAAAAACACAACTTTAGAATTTTACAAACGTATTAAAAAGTAAAAAAAATGGAATATCACATTTACATAGGTATTCAGACACGTTACCATGATGTACTGATCCATTTCTCTTGATCATTTATGAAATGTTTCTAGACCTCAAAAACATTTCTGCTACAGTGAATGTTCCTGTTGGTCTCCAGCCTTCTGACACGAAGAAGTGTGGAACAACCAGGACTCTTCTAGAGCCGGACCTGGACTAACTGAGCCATCAGGGAGAAAAGAGAAGACAAAAAACCTGATGGTCTCTCTGAACTCGGGAGAAACTTCCAGAAGAACAACCATCACCGCAGCTCTCTCTGATCTGGGCACCATGTCAGAGAGTCCAGAATAAGCTTCTCCTCAGGGACAGTTTGGAAAGAAGCAGCTAAAGGACTCTGAGACTGAGAGAAACCAGATTCTCTGGTCTGTTGAGACCAGGACTGAACTGTTTGGTCTCAGTTCTCAGAGTCACATCTGGAGGAAACCAGTCACCTCTCAACACCTGCCCAACACCATCCCAACACAGATTAGATTTTCTGAAAAGAAATAAATTG
>NW_019457425.1:0-522 GCF_002814215.2 Seriola lalandi dorsalis | reverse complement strand
ATTATTATATATTATATTATATTATATTATATATATTATTTTGCTTGGCAGCTTACGCTGGGAGCACCAGTGATTCTAAGTCGCAACCTCATACTTCAAATCAACAAATCCATTATTATTCATTATAATTGATGCATAAATCATTAAATTCAGCCTCTGTAGAAAACCTGATATTAAAGCTGACATGCTAATGATAGCTTCCATTAGCTACGACAGCTGGCATGCTAGTCGTGTGCAGTGACCGCAGACAGTGGCGGTGAGCCGGGCAGAATGTGCTGGTGTCACTGACACAGTTAAATAAGATGGACTAACGATTACACTACAGTCAGAGCCAGATGATTAATTAACCGTTTGTAAATCTGACGAGACACAGGAGTCATTAGTTCAGAGACACAACCAGCTGTTCACATCTGTTCCCTGATGACTGCCAACATGGCTGCCAGACCACATGAAGACCGTCAGAGACTCAAACTTTGTTCACTTCAAAAGTCTGGCAGGTCTGACTGTTGCAGACTGTGGAGG
>NW_019457424.1:0-648 GCF_002814215.2 Seriola lalandi dorsalis | reverse complement strand
TTGACCCCGCCCCTCTGGACATTGACCCCGCCCTGACACTGAGCTCAGTTTCTGACCTTTGTTCCGCTGCTCAGCCAGAGAGAGGACGGCGTTGTTGACCAGAGGAAGCTTCCTGTCTTTACCGATCAGTATCCCGTCAACAAACGTCCCGTTATTACTGTAGTCCTCCACAAAGACCTCACTGTCCTCCTGACAGACAGACAGGCAGAGAGACAGACGGGCAGAGAGACAGGTTACTGTCAGATTGTACTGGCTCTAATGTCACATATAATCAGTCAGAAAACAGAAACAGTAGCATGTAGCATGTATAAGTAGCAGGTAGCATATAGCAGTAACATGTAGCAGTAGCATGTAGCAGTAGCATGTAGCATGTAGCAGTAGCATGTAGCATATAGCATGTAGCAGGAGTAATCTCACTCTGTAGATCCTAAAGTGTTTCTTGCTGTAGATTCTGAACTTTTTGGATCCTCGATCATCAGGATCGTCCAGGACGTACTGACATTTAGAGTCCCGTCCAAACAGGTACTGGTCCTCTATACAGTCTGTAAACAAACAAACAAACTTTAAATAAATAAACAGGTACTGCTCCTCCTACATCATGATAATACCAGTATTAGAACTAGTATTAACACCAATGTTAGGACTAGT
>NW_019457423.1:0-616 GCF_002814215.2 Seriola lalandi dorsalis | reverse complement strand
TACAAACAGTTTTGTATCATCCTTTGTTTAATCCACTCATATATGGGCTCAAAATGAAAGAGATTTCTAAACAACTCAAAAGGTTGTTTTGTCCAGACAAAATCATCTGATGTATTAACAAAGATTTTGTAAAGTGCAGTGATTTCTTCTGAACTAATCATGCAGAGATGTGAATTCTGGAATGGTGTTTTATTAAATTAATTTTTTCATTTACATTTGTTTCCGTTACTGTTTACTGTTCATTATGGAAACAGTAAAGAGTATCTTGAAAATGAACCATGTAATAACTAATAAGTTCAAGTCATCACAACTTTCATTGTGTTTTTTCACTGTATTTTGATTTACGGTCATTGTCATGTCAATTGGGTGCATTGATGAAGTTCATATTGATTACAAGGTCAATGTTTAAATATTGAATGTCACCAATGTCCTAACAACACTGAGTGTCTATATGTCTGTGTTCCAGAGATCAGAGTATCAATGATGTTTACTGTTTCCTTTTTTTGTCTTCCATTGCTGCGCATGCTGAGTACATAGAAAATTATTGTTTTTTGCTTTAAGCTAATACTTGAAAGTGAATGAGTGTGTGAGGGTAAACGTGTGTGTAGTAGTTGGT
>NW_019457422.1:0-621 GCF_002814215.2 Seriola lalandi dorsalis | reverse complement strand
GTGTGTTGTCAGCAGTAAATGGGAGCAATCCCAGGCCTCAGACAGTGGTCATGGGTCTTTTTTTTATTTCTACTTCTGCTTGACATAATATTAGTTTTAAATAAGAGGGATGCCACGTCTGTGCACAGAAACCGCAGCCTATTTTTAGACATTGCTGAGTGCTGTCTGGGTTGTTAGGTTGCTAAATTTTGACATGGATTAAAAACTGGAATTTTTTATTTTTTATTTTAAGTTTCATCCACAATTGAGTTCCTTCATATAAAAAAAAACCCTTGTCAGCTCAGCATTGTTACAGTTTTCTGTCTTCATTTCCTCAGAATCATGAATGAACAAACCTCAGATGTCGGACGAACCAACGTCGACGGTTTTTGGGGTTGAAGCGTTGAACCTGATAGATACGAATCTCTTGTGTATCTATTAATGTGCTTCTATAAATGTGAAATGACATTTTTCCTCTGCACTTTCTCATCAGGATGGAAATGATGATGAACCCAAACCGATGCAAGTTTTTTTTATTTTTCCATGCCTGATATAATAGTAATAATAACTCACGATTTAAAAGAAAGACAGTGTGTCAGTCTTGCTGCACTTTGAATGCCATAATTAACTTTTCTAGCTAAG
>NW_019457421.1:0-582 GCF_002814215.2 Seriola lalandi dorsalis | reverse complement strand
TCAAAAAAGTAAAATACAAAAGCAATAAACCTAAAAATCACAGTCACATCTGGAGCAATATTTATTTCAAGCAGAATAAATAACCGAGTCAGATTTATTCGACTACTTGAGTCACACTCAGTGAAATATTCCCCAAAGGACAAAGAAACATTCATCACAACATCGTTTACTAACGTGGTTCTAAAGAACATGGAGGTTCTGTGCAGCAGGGTTCCTACACAGCGTCAGTCTCCAGGCTTTTCACTTTCAGAATCAGAACTGCAGGTTTAACGTAACCTCTCATACCAACGACATCTTGACTTATACGATACTGACAGTCGTGAAAAACCCTTCGTCCGCTGAATGTCTCGGTGTCAGTTCGCTGACGTTCGGTTTTGACGTTGACCTGATTTTTATTTCCAACTAAAATTTTGATTTGTAAGTCGTTAGAATCCAACGTCTTTCTGATGCTGCTGCGAGGAACGAACACAACTCAAATGTCACCTCAAAAAATTAATTATTGAACTGTTTTTTTTTTTCCTGAGTTCTGCCTTTCCCAAATTGGCCCCGCCCATTTCCACCTAAAACATTTTTTTCCCACCA
>NW_019457420.1:0-465 GCF_002814215.2 Seriola lalandi dorsalis | reverse complement strand
GTGTTAGAGCTAGACCAGGGCTGCACAATTAATCGAAATATATTTGAAATCACAATATGACCAAATGCAACATTCAAATCACAGGAGCTGTTGTGCATTGTCTGCACCATAAACATTGTGGTGCTACAGAGACGATCTGGCCTACAAATCACATTCTCCAGATGTAAAGTTTGGTACAAGACCCACAAAAATCACTATATCATCACATAAAAAAGCAGCCCTAAGCTAGACTGATGAATCGTCCAGGCTGTCTGAGGGCTGGGCAGAAACTGCACAGAGATGCTCAATGTGTTTGTAAATATCATTTAGAAACACTGTCAGCATTACATCTGTAAAACATCCCACTCGGGATAAAATAAATAAATAAAGAGATCCGAACAAACAAAGAGTTCGTTTGTTAATCAGTGTTTTCCACCAGTGCATACAATGTCCAGCTGGGTGAAAATAGTAGCCAGACAGCTTTTT